>NC_065510.1:3913171-3987949 GCF_006386435.1 Epinephelus moara | reverse complement strand
GGTGTTTACTGGGGGGAGGGTCTCTGCCGACTGCAGACAGTAACGTTAGATCACACACAGCCGGCACACAGCACGGAGTGGAGTGGAGACAGATGAGAAAACTTTTCAGTTTTGTGCCTTTTTCGGCGGATTTGATTTGAGGGGGCAAGACATTTGTTTAAGGGGGCATTGCCCCCTCTTGCCCCTGCTTAGAACTGGCCTCGAGGAGGCCCCGGGGCAGACCCAGAGCACACTGGAGGGATTATAGATCTCATCTGGTCTGGGAACACCTCGGGGTCCTCCAGGAGGAGCTGGAAAGCGTTGCTGGGGAGAGGGACGTCTGGAGCTCAGCCTGCTGCCCCTGCGACCCGGCCCTGGATAAGGGGTTGAAAATGGATGGATGGGTTACAAAACTAGAATTACTGTTTACAGTCTCCATCCATGTCAGTGAAAACATGGATGCTTCACACACAGAAGATCTATACAATCAGCACAGTTTCAAGATTAGAGTCACCAATTCAGTATCTGACCAAATGTCTCCCCTTCTGTTCCTGAGATATGACGTTAAAACATGATGATGTCACAGTCAAGCTGACCTTTGACCTTTTGACCTTCATTATTTTATCCTGTTAGACATTTGTGTCAAGTTTGGTCAGAATTAGTGTATGAGTTCTTCTGTTATTACGTCTTCTTCAGTCCAGACTTCAGCCTGACTGATTTACACGAGTTGTGTTGGAAAGTAACTAAGTACATTTACTCAAATCAAAGCTTTGTTTCCACTGAGGGAAATGGTTTCAGCTTACAGAGACAGACAGGAGGTGTGCGTCACTGTGACGTGTAGTTACATTCCTGGTTAGCTGTTGCTGTGAGTGAGTGTGTGCACACCAAGTTGTCTATAGTTATATCTTGCTTGAAAATATATCGATATATCGTACATAGTGGTTATACAGCGCAGCCCTAGTGTGTGAGAGACATGGATAAAAAGAGGGAGGGCGGGGGGTCCACAGAGACTGTGTAGCAAAGGGCCCAGAATTTGGCGCTGCGCCCCTGTGACAGCTGATCTTCATGAGAATGAGGCTGAAACTGTGGCGGAGTGACACCTCTGTGTTCGTCATATCTTTGGAGAGAGAGAGAGAGAGAGAGAGAGAGAGAGAGAGAGAGAGAGAGAGAGAGAGAGAGAGAGAGGTGCGGGTGTCACCGTCTACTCCTGCGTGTTACCGACAATCTTCATCCGTTAATTCACCGTCTGGTCTGTGATGGAGGACAGAGAGGACAGAGGAGGAGGAGGAGGAGGAGGAGGAGGAGGAGGATTCCACCGGGCAGCCAAGCGGCTCCGGACGGAAGAGGAGGCTGGCGGAGAGGAGCCGGAGGACGGGGAGGAGGAGGCAGCGGGGAGCGGAGGCACCGACAGCAGCAGCCGGAGGAGCGAAGGGAAGGTGGGGACAGTTTCTACCGAGCCTGCCGTTAAAATCCGGTCAGAATAAAAAACATGTTGGTGACGTCAGAAAACTGAGACAAGCTAGTTTACACTAAATTACAGTCAAATGGACGTGACGGGGGAGAGTCCTCTGCACGTGCTCTGTGTTTAAAAACTCTTTTCTGTCTATGGAGATGACGTCACTGAACAGATGACAGAGGGTCTGATGTTCTAACGGTGAAGAGTCAGCATCATCAGAAACAGGTTGCAGCAGGAAATAGCACCAACATGAAGCAGCTCTCTGTCAGACCATCAGCTCCTCAGGAGGTGTGGCAGCCTGGTGAGGAGGCTCAGAGGCTCTTTGGATGTGTTACTGCCTCCTTAGGAGGAAGTCACGGTGCCCACGCGCTCATGCTCTTTTGTTTGTCTGTAAGAGGTGTTCAGATGTTCTGTGAGTGAGTGCTGCAGGTGTGTGAAGATGTTCGTGGGTGTTTCCTGCTGCAGGTTTCATGTTTCCGGTGAAGCTCCAGAGCCTCGAGGAGAGCGATGGAGTGCCAGCGAGTTTTGAAGTCACAGTCAACCTTTGATGAAAAATAATTGGGCGGTCAGTCAGAAGCTTCATGTAGAAGCGTTTCAGAGTCTGGAGGCAGACCAGGGGCTGGTGGTTTGACTCCTAGTGTCCACGTGTCAACCACGCTGAACCCCAAGTCCCTCTTGATGTTCAGGCCGGCGCCACGTGTGAGTGGATGAGAGCCAAACTTTGTTGTTACAGAGTGTCCTCTGACTTCATTCAGCCTCCTCATCGGGCTCTGACGAAGGTCTTTTACCTGCAGTGGTCTTGAGTCAGACCAGCTGCACTTTGATGTGGAGCTCCATGTTCCTTTGGCTGAAACTGAAATGTGTTTGGTTGGATGTTACACACAAAGAGTTGGATGTGTGGAGGAGAGATAAGAAAGTCTCTCCTGTGAGCTGCTGCTCGTCTCTGCAGCGTCTTCGTTTAGACGTTCAGCTGCTCTGAATCTTCTTTTTCATCACGGCCATGCTGCCTGTTCCCCCATGTTTATGTGCCTGATGGCAATTCTTGAGAGTCCAGTACTGAGCGAGAGCGCCGCAGCCGGCAGCCACTAAACCACTCTGTTCACACCATTAACGTACGTCCACTGCAAGTGTTTGTTTTCGTCACTGAACAACATCATCCTCACTGTGACCTCGTCACATGTCCACGTTTGGTCATGGACTTTCCACGTCCACATATGACGTCCAAGGTACCCTGGGTGTGTTGGTTGTTGACGTTCTGGGACGCCGTGTCAATTTCAGCCTGTTACATGCATTGACTGTTTTCAAAATACACTTCTGTTTTCACAGGAAATGTACAGTTTGCATACAGTCTCTTTCAAAATAAAAGCACTACATTGGTACAGCATTGCAAATCCACTTTTTTTTCCTTCAACAACACACACACAAACACACATGGTCGGGTTTAGGACAGACAAACAAGGTTTGGCTTTACAGTCTTACAGGAAGCAAACATCGGCCTCCCAGGTGAAAGTCTGTGGTTGTAGTTTATCTAAAACGTCATCTTGTTGAGTCGACATCTAAACCAATCAGCTGTTAGATCAGGTGGAGGCCAGGTGGTGCAGTCGGTGGAGAGCAGCTACAGTGCCTGGCTCTAAAACTGGCTCTCCACTTTTGTAATACGTCAAAGCAAGTCGGGATGAAGTCGGACACAAAACTAACCGGCATGCATTGTGCGCAGATCTCCGGTGATCAAATCTGCGCAGGCCTGTTATACATGTAACTGTATATTAAATGCACTTTCTTCTCCTGAATCCAGACGACATGCTCATAAACACATTTTATAATATAATTTGCTTCTTTTCTTTTCGGACAGCTTGTCAGGGTGCTCCATTCACATCTCAAGTATTTCTTATGAATTGTACATTTACTTTTTCTTTATCTGTTTTTGTGAATACATTTTTCAATCAGTCGATCACTGACCAAACGCCGGTTTTTGACAACTTCGGAGTGAGACCGCGTTGTACTGACAGGTTCAGATTTATTCTAAGTGTATAAACAACATTATGGAAAGGATCCCTACAGAGATAGACCTTTGTGTTAAAGAGTCAGATCTTTTTTGTTTAACCAGACACAACAACAAACAAAATAAAACTCACAAAAAGCGTCTTGGTTCATCTTTTCACTGTTCCAACAATCACCAGCTCTGGTTGGTTGAAATGAACTCTTAATTCACCAGTTAGCTGTGACAACATGCTGCCTCTGTACACGCTAAAATAACTGTGTATTTAAATGGAGTCTGGTGGGTTTGGTGACGTGATTTCAAATTGTTTCTGGTTAAACTCAAAGGATCTTACTCTTTAACACAAAGCTCTATCACTGTAGGGATCATTTCACACTGTGTCAGACACTGACAGTAACAATCTCAGCATGTCAGTGACAAAACAAACACTGTTAGTGGACGTATGTTGACGGTGTGAACAGAGATCACACTGAGGCCTGTTTTGTGGCTGCCAGCAGCAGCGCTCTCACTCAGTACTGGACAGTTGTCTGAAATTGTTGTTCCCATCAGTCACATGAAAAAACAGGGTTCAGGTTTGAAAAATACCAAAGTTACCCTGTAAAACATTATGAAAGGATCCCTACAGAGATAGAGCTTTGTGTTAAAGAGTAAGATCCTTTTAGTTTAACCAGAAACAGCCCTGAAATCACCGTCACCAAACCCACCAGACTGCATTTAAATAAACAGTCATTTAATGTGTACAGAGGCAGCATGTTGTCACATCTAACTGGTGAATTAAGAGTTTATTTCAACCAAAACCAGAGCTGCTGATTGTTGGAACAGTGGAGAGATGAGTTTCATTTTGTCTTTGTTGACTTTGAGTGAAGCGAGTTATATGATGATAAAATCGCTGGAGCCTGGTGATGGTGATTTCGGGGCTGTTTCCAGTTAAACAAAAAGGATCTTACTCTTGTGTCTCTGTAGGGATCCTTTCCATAATGTTAAGAATAATAATCTGAGCCTGTCAGTGACAAAAACAAACAGCAGCAGTCTCTCTTTGTACTGGACTAGTTTCAAACACTGTTTTTTATCTATCAGTTACTTCGACACACACGAGAACATGAGAGAACAGGGTCCAGGTAGAAAAAAGCACAATTTGTCCTTTAATCACACCAAATGATCATCACAGTGTTTATTTACCCGTCCATCCTCACCGTCATCATTGTGGTTCCCGCATGAGTCGCACTGTTTTAGGGAAGTCTTAAATCAGCTTCGAGGCTGCTTCAGGTGTTTGGAGATATTTGTGTGTTTTGAGTATCGTGCTTCAGGTGTGACAACGTGATCTGTGTCTGCTTGTTAACCATCCGCGCCTCCTCTGCATGACAATATGGCCTCTCTGTGAGGAACTGGCAGTGACAGGAAGTGGCTACGCTCAGCAGGAAGTGAGGCCATCTGTCCGCTGTGACGAACGGGCCTGTGGTATTCTGAGTCTGTAACCTCGTTCTGTAACGGTTTTGTCTTTTGACTGAAACATCTCGACATATATTTGGTGGATTGTGACTGAAAATGTGACGAGGTTTTCCTGGTCCTGTTGGAGGTTCTCCTGGTCCTGAGAAACGTCAACAGGCTTTCAAATGTTTTATAGATCATAAGGGATGTTTGGCTTTTTGGAGGGTTCAGAGAACACCAAGATGGTCTGATTAAACTTTAGGTTATGGACCTAAAGGTCCTTCAGTACTGTGGGTACATTCAGTTGTCTCCTGCAGGAGGGTTTTAGAAGGACGAGCAGCTTCCAGAGGTGATGTAGGAGACTTTGGCAGTGCTGAGGAGGATAGAGTACACAGAGGAGTCGCTCTGTCACAGTTCTTGTAGCTCTGCTGGATCTGTTAGAGTTTTTTGAAATCTTTCAGGAGGTTCTAGATGTTCTGTGTGATAACGGATAATGTTTTATAGTCACAGAGGAGGCCGTATATGTAAATCTGATGATTTTAAAGGCGGTTCAGGAGGCTGAAAAACACATAGGTATATACGTGCAGTGCAGTTTTTGGTGAATCTGAAAGTGTTCAGCGGCTGTGAGTCACTGAGATCAACACTCACACACTCCTGCATATGTGTGAGTGTGTGTTTTATCTTGACTCACTGAAGGATGTGAGAGAGTTCAGTGAAGTCTGATCAGACAGCCCGCTGGCTGCAGCTTCCTCCCTCCTCAGCAGATGAGTCAATGCTCTGGAGACAGAGAGCATCATGGGACACAGATAACCAAACAACAATGCTTTCCCATCGGGCCGAGACACCAAACAGACCGAGGCTGAAGCCGTTTGAGGACAATCCACTTCCTGTCAGACAGACAGACAGACAGACAGACAGACAGACAGACAGACAGACAGACCAGTTTTACATTTGAATTATTTAAATCTCGCAGCTCCTGTTTTTTTAACTAGTCTCCTCCCTGAGAGAGCAAAGTGCTCTCAGACAGAACAAGATTAAAAATTAAATTAATCAAAACACCAATTAAAGTTCGTCACGTGTTTCACCAGTCAGACCAGTCTTACTGCCGGTGCTGGGCAGCAACGCTTTACAGTAATGATGTTGTTATTATTATTATTATTATTATTATTATTATTGTTATTCAGGGGCAGCTGTGACTTTGGGTGTAGAGCGGGTCATCCACTAATCAGATGCTTCCATCGGTGTGTGAGTGTTAAAAACAGAGTAGCAGGTGGCATCTTGTACGGTAGCCTCGGCCATCAGTGTATGAATGTGTGTGTGTGTGTCTTTGAGCGGTCAGATGACTAGAAAGGAACTATACAAGTGTGAAACGCACACACAGCAGAGTGCAGATCTCTGCCAGGCGACCGCCCGAGCTGATCACAGCCACTCCAGGCCAGCCTCAATTTCAATGTCAACATGGACTTGCTTTTTGTGTGTTTTTTTTTTTTAGCTTTTGTCGTGTTGACATGATAACGATACAGCGTGTTTCGAGGTTCACGTGACGTTGGATGATTTGGCCATTTCCTCCAGAGAGCAGGTAAAGTGTAAGGAGCTAGGGAGGGGGGCCGGGGGGGCGGCAGGAACCCCCCCAAAGCAGGTAGAAGGTAACAGACGGTAAAGGCTTTTGCACACTGAGTTAATTTTTGTCGTCCGAAATTCTCACACGTCTATAAATAAATACGTGTTAGTCACATTTGAACACTGACTCAGAAACTCTCATCCGTTGTGAAAGTTTTCGCAACAGGTTAGATTTTCATTGTCTTGTTAGTTTGTCTCATACTGGGAATTTTTGCAATGAATAGAATATAGAATAATAAAATGCATCGGATTTAATGTGCAAAGTCCCTGTGCATAACGTTTTTATTCATTTATTTTTTTATGGATGTTGGTTTATAAAACGCATATGAAAAACGTGGACAGATACACACACTTAACCCAAAAAATCACAACTCGTTACAACCTCACTATTGTAACCGCCTACTGATCTGAAATCCAACAATCAGTCATTCCTCGGATTCGTAATTGTTTCCCATGCACATCACTAAACACGAAGCTAGCTTGAAAGATGGAAACGCTTACATTTAGAAAATAATCTCAGAACTTTGATTTTGTCGGGAGGAAAGACAAAAACATGGTTGTTCCCGGTGGCGGTACTAAGACTCTATCCTCTGCGAGAAACACGACCTCAGACCTCCAGAAGCACCAACTACGACAACAGCAAAGCAACGTGAAGCTCCATGAAATAAACCCCACCAGGTGAGTCGTCTTCGACCACAGAGGACGGCTTTAGCCCTACATTGGCTCAACAGCCCAAACTGGACTTTGACCATGGACACCTGCTGCAAGAGACGAACTAATGAAACTTGTCTGGATATGTGTTGGAAGACATGTTGACTATCTCCATGACTGACTCTCCGTCTTTTAGATTGAGAAAATGACGGTCACAGACAACAGAAGACCCATCTATCTATCCATCCATCCATCCATCCATCCATTTTCTTCCTCTTATCCGGGGCCGGGTCACGGGGGCAGCAGGCTGAGCAAAGGACCCCTGACGTCCCTCTCCCATAGGACGTTTTCCAGGTTCTCCTTAAAGGATGCCGCGGCGTTCCCAGGCCAGATGAGATATAAAATCCCTCCAGTGTGTTCTGGGTCTGCACCGGGGCCTCCTACCAGTGGGATGTGTCTGAAAAACCTCTACATGGAGGCGACCAGGAGGATCCTGATCAGATGCCAGAACCACCTCAACTGACCCCTTTGGACGTGGAGGACAGCGGCTCTACTCTGAGCTTCCTCAGGATGTCTGAGCTCCTCCCCCTATCTCTAATTCTGTGTTGGAACTACGAGCGACACAGCGACAGCAGGGCCAGCTACATTATAGCTGATTTGCTCGTTAATCTAATTTAGTTGTCACAGCTCATGTTTGTGTCTGCTACTTGGTCCTAAAAATATCAAATAGAAACAAAAACCTGATTAGTTGACGATTCACCGCATCATTGGAGTGCTGAAAAAATTTGAGGCCAGCTTAACTTTGATTCATGTCTGTCTGCAGCAACAGGTGTCAATTTGTAGCCTCATGTCACCAGCTTCCATTGAAAATGAACTGTAGGATGTTGCTAACACAGCATAACGCTGAGCCCAACCACCCGACGGCGGCAGATGACCCCCCAGTAAAAAATCATTTCCAAGCTATCTAGCCTGAGCTGTTCTTACAGGAGGTTACCCTTACATTCACACAGAGGCGCACATTAGGAGTCTGAACATAGTAACCAGTTTTGTGGGGTGTAATGGAAAAATAATGTAAAGACTGTCGGCAGGAGTAATAAGTACAGTAATAATATTACTTTAAAGAAAGTTAATGAGTAATAAATGCATTATTTGAGTGACGAGCCCAACACTGGCTGTCCACCAGTCATCTGGGGGGTCATCTGCCGCTGTCGGGTGGCTGGGCTCAGCGTTATGCTGTGTTATGTGTTAGCAGCAGCCTACAGTTCATTTTCAAGGGAAGCTGGTGACATGAGGCTACAAACTGACACCTGTTGCTGCAGACGGACCAATGATGCGGTGAATTGTCAACCAATCACGTTTTTGTTTCTAGCTGTGAAACTGTTTTATTTAGCGCGCACCCCCCACTCTTTCTCAATTGTTCCAGATGAGGAGTGAGCGCATGTGGCCACCTGGAGAAAAAGCAGCGTGCCCAGCATCTTTTTCCAGAGTGCTCCGCCTTTATTGTGCAGCCGAGCTCTTCAAGTTGGAAATCTCTGAACTTCTCAGAAAGGGGCCGGTGACGTCACTGCCGCTTCTTTAGCAAGGCCACTGTCTGCTATAAAGCAAAGACAGAAAGCTAATATTTTGGGATCAGATCAGCCGGCGGACACTTGACGTTGGTGTGAATGTTGTGCTTTTATCACAGTTCACTTTGTACGCTTGATGCTGACTGTGTAGCAGGGGTGTAAATATAGACAGTGCAGGCAGTGTGGTTGCACTGGGGCCCGTGGGGTGGAGGGGCCCGATTGCCACCTGGAAATATGCTTGTGTTCAAAGAAGAACTCACCTTAAATCAAAAATGGTGCAAATTTTATATATGTGAAAAAAGCATGTTTGTGCGTGAAAATCTGTTTTTCTGTAGTGATGATGGCTTCTTTTTTTAAACCGCCTTCTTCTTCTTCTTCTTCTTCTTCTTCTATTTAAAAGACAACATCACCAACATTTGACCGTTACCTCCGCCCACACATAATCCTGACCTATGCCACAATGTCAGTGCTGATTACAATGTATCACTGTAGCTAGGAGCAAGTTGGATAGCTAGCAAATGTTAGCGTTAGCTAGCAAGCTAACGTTAGTGCTCGCATTATTGCTGATGGTGCCAAATCATTACAGACCCAACAAACATTACTGACGGCTTCTGTTCAACACCAGTATTGGTATGTAGTGCAAAAAACATGTATGTCATGTATGAGAAGTTTGCTATGTCACAAAGATGGCGACCGTTGAGGGTGAGAACTGTTTTGAGTGTGTCAGTAGTAGTGATGTCATGAGAACTGATACTCGTGATACCTTTCGATTCCATGATGAAAAAAACCGTTGATACTAATTTTTTTGAAAAAACAAAAACAAAACAGAAGAACTGATACCAGCGTAAGAATTGGTGCTATGACTCTTCCGGAACTGATGGGGGCAGTATACACCATATAGCGTTATTCAGAGCAAGGGGGTGACGAGGAAGTAGAACTACACATGGCGTACCTACACACGGAAGGATGGCAGAAGCAAGCGCTTGAACGTAAGCTAGTATGGTCCGGTACTGCGTACCACTAAAAGATTCAGTGGCGTTGCGCATTACCAGGAAGAGCAGAGAGCTGCCTCCTAAAGCCCACATTCAGAACCAGTCACGGCCGCACATCAGGCCAGAAAATAGATCTGCTAGCGATATATGCAGTTTTAAACACCACTTTGTCTGTTTATTAATTGCTTTTAACTCGTTCCGAATTGCTTCTGAACCGTCCGTGCTGTGTTTTGGTCCATGCTGGACGGAGCCTTGCTGCCCGCCCGGACATCTCCCTCTCTCGCCAGCCCCTCCCCTGGGAGAGAGTCCGGTGGTCTCCTATGAGCCCAGCCTCGAGACATGCAACACTCTGTTAAATGTCATTCAGCTCATCAAAAGATATCCCAATTAAAATCAGTAGCATACTGATACACTGATAAACGTCTACTTCCGAAACACAGCGGTTGGGGTGCGTTTGATTTATTGTACTGGGACGTTTGATTTTTCCACAACTGGACCACGGACGTCAAAAACCGCCGTTCGCACCGGGACAGGACAAACAATAAATGAAACCAACGATACTCCACACGTTCTTGTGGTCGGCTCAAACGCTGTCAGCGTGATTTAAAAAGTAAATATTTAAATAATTTATTGAGTTTATTGCGGATGTTGATCAATGTTTTTTACAGCGAAAAATAGGTAAAGAGGAAAAGAAAAAAATGACATGTATGTTTTTAAGTGTTCATTAAGGTTTCATACATGCCAGCACCCTAAACATTAAAACAAATATTTTACTCGTACACGTTGACTTTGCTTTTTAAAAATGCTTTAAGCGCGGAGGGATGAACAATATGAAGCAGTGAAGGTTTTGTTTAAGTACATGGGATCTAAGGATTTTTTTTTTTTTACCGTGGTATTGACTTTTGTATCGAGCATCATGTAATTTTACTGGTATTGGCACCGACTACTGAATTTTTGGTATGGTGACATCCCTAGTACATTGCATTTTCCTGTACCATGCAGTGTGAACACCCTCAAAAGGCAAACCCACCTCCACCATGCTCTTCTGTTTTTGTAAAATAGTATCAGTCTGTAACAAAATTATTTGCCTGTTCTTCACAAAGTATAAAAATCTGTAATTTAAGATATAAAAAACTTTTTAGTTAAACTAAAAATTCGCTAGTTTAGGTCCTAAAATTGCTCAAGACTGACAAGCTGGGTACATCTTCAAGTGCATATAACATGAAAGTAGCAGTAAGTCGTGTGTGTGTGTGTGTGTGTGTGTGTGTGTGTGTGTGTGTGTGCGCACGCTTCATAACTAGTAACTAGGGCGCACTAGGGCCCGTCATAGTAGTGTGTACTGTTCATGTAGCATTGCATTAGCTACCTAGCTAATGTCAGTGTCAAGATTGTTGTCATAGAAACATACCCATGCGCAGCCGTCCTTTGAAACATAAGAACTGGGTGCGTTGCTGAATGAAGCGCTCCCCAGCGCCCTGCCACCGCATTACTGCTGAAGAAAAACACTATGTGGACACAGGCATAAATGTCCTGCTCCCCAGAGGATGAACCCTTTGCATATTTCTTGCCTCTAGTGCCACTCTCGGGACAAATTTGACATCTTTAGCTGCACCACAAGTCAAACTTGATAAATCAATATGATAAAGACGCGTGCTGCTGTTTGGTTTCTTCCATGTACCCTCACTCGTAGTCCAGCCGCTGAGCTTTTGAATGTCTCCTTTCACTTTAAAAACTTTCAGATGGCTCATTTGACAAGTCAAAAGTAATCTGCACCTTGTATCAAGCAGAATTTAAATATCACAAAAGTACTTTGAGTTTGAGCTCCCACCATTGTTAAATTTTGCTGTTGTCCCTGGCTTCATATGAGTAGGGGAAAAGTCTGCTAGCTGCTAGGCTAATTTGCATAATGTAAAATGCCATAGGCTTGTGCTAATAATGTTAGCATGTTGTATTTGTCGGGAAAATGTGTCCAGATAAAGACAAGTGTTTGTCTGTGAATGCTGCGAGTTATAGTGAAGCTGATTTGTGTTTGAAACTCTCTATTAAGCCATGTTTAATGTGTGTTTAATGTGTTTGATGTGTGTTTGATGTGTGTTTAATGTGTGTTTAATGTGTGTTTGATGTGTGTTTAATGTGTGTTTAATGTGTGTTCATTATGTGTTCAATATGTGTTTAATGTGTGTTTGATGTGTGTTTGATGTGTGTTTAATGTGTGTTTAATGTGTGTTTGATGTGTGTTTGATGTGTGTTTGATGTGTTTTTAATGTGTGTTTGATGTGTGTTTAATGTGTGTGTTGAATCAACTAAACTTTACAGCACTTCACAGAAACCTCTACAACCAACTAGTGTTGTGGAGGTGTAACTGCAGAGTGACACAGACACACCACTACACAAGTATGTTATGTATTAAGTCCTCAGGTTGACATGTTGTGACCAGTCATGTGTCTTAAGGGAGCAATAGTCAGACACATACAGGACCTGTATGAATCAGATCATGACACTGAACTGGAACTCCTGATAATTGAAAATGCTTTCACATTAATTGGATCACTGGACGTCAGTGACACATCAAAATAATATTAGAGTAACTGTACTTTCTCAACAGGAGCAGTGTGATCCTTTGCTGAAAAAAGCCAGAACAAACTGTCTTTGACTGAATAAGCACTCTGAAGTTGTCTCCTGCCTCTGAGTCCTGGTTTGGAGTCACACTGTTGCAGCAGCGCAGCTCTGATTTGAAAGAAATAAATCTTAAAGTTAAGATCATAAAGTTAGTTTCTTTGCGTTCATTTGATTCCCGATCAAGACACTCTAGTAAGAATTGATTCACCTCGTTTATATGAACGACAGAACTGTTTTAAAATGCAATATAATGGAATTTTAAACATGCGATTATTCGCGATTAACTATTGAAATTCAGAGATTAATCGTGATTTTAAAAAATCAATCATGAGACAGCCCTAGCTTGTGCACAAGAAACCTGTCTTCAGTTTGTTCATATTGTGGCTGTAGTGGGCACTGCAGCCTGTAGGAGGCGCTAACAGGACTAAAATGTTCCTGTTGTTTCAGTGTGAGTCGAGTGACTCGTCTTTAAAAACACACACAGCGTGTTAAACCTTGTTCAGACATCACAGCTGCGCAGCTACGGGAGCTGCACAGGGACAAACTGTCAGATCTGTTCACACCAGAGTTTAGAAATGATGTATCATCCCGCCTGGTTAGCTGCGTTAAAAGCTCGTTAGCTCAGCAGGCGATCCGGCTGATGTTTACAGTGAAGCATGACTGAGGAAGAGGAGGAGGTGATGAGGATTAATGGCAGCAGGAGGGATGAAGACGGGGAGGAAGAGGAGGAGGAGGAGAGTCAGACGGAGCTGTAATGATGCAGCGGCCTGACGGGAGGAAGCAACATGTCAGTGAGCGCTCAGCCACGGGCTCACTCTCTCTCACACACACACACACACACAAAATAAAGACACACACATTCACCAAAAAAAGCTGAGGCTCAGTCGCCATGGTGACCGGGCGGTGTGAGCTACACCTCCTCTGTGCTCCTGCAGGAGAGAAACAACTTGTGTCTCTGTATTGTTTATCTGTTGACTCATGACTGTGACACCTTTTCTTCCTCCTCAACATCCTGCATCTTTCAACCACCTGCCTCCCGCTTGGCGTTGCTACGGTAACCGAGGCCGACGTAGGTGCAGTGGAGCGTGCACTCGTCTGAACCGACCACAGTCTGTAAAAATATTTCACCCGTTTTTCTCTGAAGAGTAGGTGCTGAGGGCTGCAGTATGAGGTTAACACTCACCACCATCTCAGTCCGTATAGCTGCAGACAGAAAATACTCATGCAGACAAAAATAAGAATGAACTACATGAGCTGCAACCACCCACAGGGCCCCCTGTGATAGGCCGAGGCAGCTGTCAGTCAGTGCAAACACGTCCCACACGTCTACAGTCAACTCGTCAGGATGCTTTAACCGTGTCGACTGTCCAGACAAACTGAAGGTGTCTGTGTGTGTATTTCTCTCCTGCACACGTACAAAAACATTTCCATTTGTGCATCAAAAAACAGATTTAAATGAAAGGAAAACAACACAGAAACACACAAATGTAGAAAAAATGTTCATTATAAACACGATAATACATAAGCGTAAATACTGATTATGAAATACTGTTAACCTTCAAATAAAAGCCTCGTCCCAGTTAAACGCCCACTCACTTTCTATGAGCTGAGTGTTGCTACACAGTTTGACAAATAAACGCCTGTCTTAATTGACCCTTCGCTAAGCCCCGCCCCTTTGCAATGTTCAGCACTTTGGTCAACCTTGGTTGTTTTAAATGTGCTTTATAAATAAAGTTTGAGTTGAGTTGAGTTGAGTTGCAATGGTCCAACAAGCTGTCGGAGTACGCATGGACTGACTCACTGCACTCCCTGAAGAAATATTATCATAGTCTGGTAAAATGAAAGAGTGATGTCAGAGAGCAGCAGACAGAGGGGTCTACAGTCTGTGTTTGAAGGATATATCCAGGATGTCAAACTGACTCAGCAGCAACAACAGGTTAAAGAGACAAAGATAGTTAGAAGCTAAAGCTGAACTATAGGCTACAGATCACAGTGTCAAAGTGAACCACCACATCACTGCTGATCGCCACACAACACAATGAATATAAAGGGAAACTTTGCTGATATTGAACCAGTTGTGTGGCATCACAGTGTGTGCAGATGAACAGAGTTTGGCTCCGCCCCTGTGCTGCTGTCAGCATTGGACCTCGGTCACCAGGCGGGCAGGGATCTCTGAGGCACAGTGCCATGACGCATGGCTGGTTGAATATCAGCAAAGTTTCCCTGCTTCCCTTCACTGGTTCCTGTACAGCAGGGTCGCTCTTTGTTTAGACTTTACTGTTAGAATCATTAACAAGCAAAAGCAGCATGTGTATACATTCAGTAGGCTATATCTTCTAATGTTCTACACATGTTATTATACATATATGATTATTGTCACACATGTATACTGCCAGATATTAATATATATATATATATATAGTAGCCAGAACTATAATTATAATATTATTACTTTCATTAATGTTGTTGTAAGCTACTGTCATTACCTGCATCTCTCTCTNCCTGTGAGGCAAATTGTGATTTGTGATATTGGGCTTTATAAATAAAATTGATTGATTGATCTTCAGTAGCTAGCTAACCCTACACTTTTCAGGGTTTGATTTTGGTTTTGGAACAGGGAAGAACAAACATCTTCTTCCAACCTCTCCAGGTGACGAGTCTCATTAACACACAATGATCCCCAGACACGTTTTAGTTCAAAATGAAAAATGAAGGAAATCTGAAACAATACAAAGCACAAGTTATTCACCATTTGGGAAAAACTTCCATTTGACTGCAGAACTTTTGTGTCTGTAGATTCTTATCAGCCAAAGTTCATCGTGAAAATGATCTACAGGATCTATAGGAAACAGTGTCAATGACTCTTGGAGCTGAAGTCTGCAGCCAAACGTCCACAGAGACCAAAGTGTTGCTGTGAATCAGATTACGTCGAGGTCAGCACCTCAAATAACCCTGATCAGAGCGTGTTTCCTGCAGCCGTTGGTGTGAAGTGTCTCAACCTGCTGCAGAAAACAGGTCAGGCTGCAAAACCTGCAGCGCTTCCTGACAGAAACAGTAAACATATTTTTATCATCTCTCTGCCGCAGTGAGAACATTTTCTGAGTGTAACCGTCAAGATTTTTTCTCACCCACACCTCGCTGATTTTCTCTGACAGCCAGCTCAGAGCGACGCACCCTCAGTCCACCTGCAACAACACCTGACCGTCAACAAAGTTTGATTTGATTCAATTAACGATCCTCACCAACGTTCTCTGCCTTAAGCTAAAATAAGTCCTGAAATGTCCCCATCCTGCACTGAGGTAAAAATACCAGCAACACCAAAGATGTTGTTGAAGTAAGAAGTACACGAGTATTCATGTGGAGAGTAAAGGCACAAGAGTGTTCTCAGCTTCATGGAGTTAAAGTAACTTTTGGACCATTTTAAGTGTGCCAGTGGTACACTGCATTTTCCCGACCTATGCAGTGTGAACGCACTTAGCATGCACTCAAATTATTAAGTGTTCAGTACATAAGTATGTGATTTGAGACACACTGAACTTTTCAACACTGTCTGCTTATCAACTGCCTCTGCCTTTGAAGGACGCGGCCTTCGCGGTCGACGTTGGTCACGTCCTTTGAAGACCGCATCAGCCAAACCGAACGGTCTCTGAAATTGGATAGTCTGGTCTGCGGAGGATTTCCTGGTTGCATCACCAGTTGTTCTCACCCTGACCTGTTGGCATTACTGTTACTTAGCAACCTACCTGACGAAAGAAGGAGTAAGTTAGTTAGCCCTAAACACAATACTTGAGGAGATGACTCACCGTCTGAGACGCTGCCATCTGATATATTTCAGGCTGATGGAGCGTTTTCAGGTAAACTTATAAATAAAGTAACAAAAGATTGTTTAAGCTGTGTGCTTTTAGCTCATAGTAATGTTAACAACAGTTAGCTTAATGTGTTACCATCACCAGCACGCAATGCATCTTGGGTTAGGCTGGGCCATGAAGGATTCATCCAATGCATCCTCAAAATTCTGGGTGGGAAGGCTGCATTTCTCAGCCGCATTTGAAGGAGGCTTTGAAATGGGACGGCCTTGGTTGCGCCGATGTGACGCAGTCGGTCTTCATATGCAGCCTTCGAAGGCTGCAGCCCTGAACTGAGACACAGCTCACGCCTCCAGTTAACAGACTGACGTCATGACATCAGCCCTGAAAGGGTCTGTTTCCACATTCATCTTCATAGCATTAGCATTAGCATTAGCATTAGCATAGTATTAATTCAGGAAAACAAACCAAATTCATGTTTGACAAACATGAATTTTTACAATTTCTTGTGACAAATTATTTTCCACCGTGTTTGTAGGTTACTTAAGCCTGACTAAATATCGAGATTTATCTGGAGACAACTTTTATTTTCGACCACATGTGGATGGTTAGAAGAAGTACAGCATTTGGCCTATAGTGCTTTTTATCCAGAAAACAGCTGCTCCTCTGTTTGCTTTCATTTATTTACCCGCAGGCCTTGTTTTCTCCAATATGGCGCCAACGTTGACGATTTAGCGGCCAATGAGGCAGCTACGTTTCTATCTAGTCACCACTCTGCTGTTGTGTGTAACAACCAGCCTGACCCTGACCTTTTTCATGTATTGACCGTCATGGCTCTGAGGTCACTCTTGAAGACGCTGAACAGGAAACTGTCTTCTGTCTGTGTGTCTGATGCCGTGACGTGGGTTGCATATTTTATGGCTGCACAAACTGATGGGATGATAAATGTAGAAACAGATATCTGTCTTCCTGTCCTCACTTACATCTTGTGTGTGGTGGTGTTTTTCTTTCTTTATGAGGTCCCAGCACATTAAACTCTGTGTGCACAGGGACACTGTCTTTGTTAAACATATAAAACTGTGTTTGTGAATGCATCTGCGATATGAATATCTGTGGGGCTGGGCCTCACTTCCTGCCGTACAGTCAGATATAAATGAATGTAGAAATCAACCGACTTCTGCCTGTCAACGAGAACGACAGCAGTCTCTGAGATTCTCTTCTCTCTGCAGGACGGTGTGCAGGACAGTCACCGCATCCCCCCGTCCCCAGTCGTCCACGTCAGAGGGCTCTGTGACGCCGTGGTGGAGGCCGATCTGGTGGAGGCGCTCAACAAGTTTGGCAGCATCTGGTAACATTTTATCTCCAATATACTGCCTGTATACATTTCTGTGTGCACATATTATTTTCAATGTTCTGTCACACACAGGCCAAAGATTTAATGTTTCAATGCGTCTCAGCTGCTCTGAGGTCAGAACCATCATGTGTTTATGATGCACATCGTCACTGTTGTTTCCTCCATCACTGCTCCGTCTTGTTTCAGCGTCAGCATCATTATTGTTACCAACTCGTCAAACACCGACCCTCAGTCAGCGCCCCTCAGCAGCAGAGCTTGACGCGCACAGACACCCTTAGCGGGGGTATGGGACACACTGGACGGCGGCAGTTTATGATCCTGACACAAATGTGGACAAGATCCAAAACCTGATCAAATCTTATGGTTGAAACTTGTTTATTTATTGTTATTGTTGGTAGTTTGATATGGCAACACATTTGACCAACTTTAGCAACAGCAACACGCTAAGAGACGCTGTTAATTAGGAAGTACTTATTCAGGGACATTGGGACTTAATCATTTTATCATCGCAGTATTTCTCACAGGCCAATCAGGTGAGACTGTTCCAACAGACAAAGGGACATTCCTGGCTTGAAGTACGGCGCAGGAAAAATGTTTACAGAGTTACAAGATGAACTCCTCACAAGGTTTTTAACTGTGTTGCATTGTTTGTGATTTTGTTTTTGCACGGCCGTGTTCAGGCGTTGAAATGAACCGGCCAGAGGTGTTGTGTTTTTGGGTTGTTGGTCTGTGCGTTTGTCCCATCCTGGGAATTTCTTTATATTTGGCACAAATGTCCACCTGGACTCAACAATGAAGTGATTAGATTTTTTTTGGCTCAAAAGCCAAAGATCAAGGTCACTGTGACCTTGTCTGTCCAATTTTTGTGAAGGTGATATCTCAAGAATACTTTGAGGGTAGTTCTTTAAATTTGGCTCAAATGCTCACTCAGACTCAACAATGATCTCATTGGATTTCGGCGGTCAAAGTTCAAGGTCACTGTGACCTTGCATCTGTCTCATTTTTATGAATGCGATATCTCAAGAAAGGCTTAAGGGTATTTCTTTAAATTTGGCACCAACGTCCACTTGGACTGAAGAATAAACTGATTAGTATTTTTGGTCAAAGGTCAGTGTGACCTCACAAAACGTGTTTTTGGCCATAACTCAAAAATTCATACACTTATTATGACAAAACACAAATGTCTAACAGGATAAGATAATGAAGGTCAAAAGGTCAAAACACTGAAAATAGAAACCTGCAGACTGGCACACACTCAGAGGTCACTGGAGGTCACTGTTGTTGCCACGGAAACCTGGCTGATAATCAGAAGATAATGTAGTTACAGACGTGTGAAGTGAAACATGAAACTCTTTTAATAGCCGCTTCAACCTGAAGCTCCGTCTGACACAAAGACAAAGCAGCTGAGTGTCTGAGTGAAGTCCTGTCCCGACCTCTGCTCTGTCTGCAGTTACGTCATGATGATGCCCTTTAAGCGTCAGGCTCTGGTGGAGTTCGACAGCGTGGAGAGCGCCGAGCGCTGCGTGTCCTGTGGAACCCGCGAGGCCATCTGCATCGCAGAGCAGCAGGCCTTCTTCAACTTCTCTACCAGCCAGAGAATCACCAGGCCCACCAACGCAGACGACCCGTCCAGCGGAAACAAAGTCCTGCTGCTGTCCATCCAGAACCCGCTATACCCCATCACCACTGTGAGTCCAGCTGAGGCTCGTCCATCAAGACCAGAGCTTTATTTCCCTGTTTGGAGTGAAAGCAGACTGTGGTTATTGCTGCCATGTGATCTCTGTCAGTCATCACCGTGCTCTGTCTTCGTCTCTCTTTCAGGATGTTCTTTACACCGTCTGTAACCCCGTCGTTAACGTCCTGCGCATCGTCATCTTCAAACGCAACGGCATCCAGGCCATGGTGGAATATCCTGACTGTGTGTGTAGTTAACGTGTGTTAAGGCCGTGTTTACACGTATACAGGTATTTCTGAAAACAAATGTTTTCCCCATCTTTTTTGAAAATAGTTTGGGGTGCCTGGTGGCTTAGTGGGTAGAGCAGGCGTCCCATACACAAAGGCAGTGTCCTTGCTGCATGACATCCCTTCTCTCTCTCCATCACACTTAGACTGTCCTATCTGATAAAGGCAACCCCCCAAAAATAATCTAAGAAGAATACTTCTGTCCATGACCTTCCTTTTACAAAATATCTGCATCCATCACAGGATCAGAAAAACAAACCCAAACATTGTCGCTGTCTTCAGTGGTCCCTGCTCGTCTGAAGGTTGTAAAGTGTACAGGCTAATGTGACTTTTATAAAGCCTCGTTTCCACCAAGCAGTTCAGTCCAGTCTAGTTCAGTTCAGTTCAGTGAACCCTGCAGTCTGATTGGTCAGTAGAGGATGGTCCCTCAGAGGATGGTATATCGTGCATCCCTTTTATTCAGATGTATGATTTTGGAGTTACATTTAGTTTGATTATATTGGAGCGAAGGCAGATATCTCTACGGCCGATATCTCCAACACTCACACCAAAACTATTGAGACTGATAAACAGCACCACAGGTTAGAAGACAACCTGTCCCTTTAACATTAAGTTCAGTTGGCTGACAGTAGACCTCAAGTTCAGCAGTGTTTGTAATTCCTCTCTTCTGAT
This sequence comes from Epinephelus moara, assembly GCF_006386435.1. Lineage (NCBI taxonomy): Eukaryota > Metazoa > Chordata > Actinopteri > Perciformes > Serranidae > Epinephelus > Epinephelus moara. The sequence goes on along the minus strand of NC_065510.1, from coordinate 3,967,846 downwards.
TGGCTGCTTGCTCTTCATCCTGATGAGTCATCCTTAACGAGCTCGTTCACATTTGAGTCAGCAGAGGATGCTCAGAAGGCCAAACTGGCCCTGAACGGGGCCGACATCTACGCAGGCTGCTGCACGCTCAAGATCGAATATGCTCGGGTAAACACACACACACACACACACAAACATGTACACACACAGTGCTCTGGACAAACACACACTCAGGTGCACGCACACATACACACCTTCACTCTCCTGCCCACGCACACACACCCATCCCGAGGTGCTGTGCTCTGTCGCCCCCTGCAGCCCAACAGACTGAACGTCATCCGCAATGACAACAACAGCTGGGATTACACCAAACCCTTCCTCCTGCAGCGAGGTAGGACACCACACGCACACACACACACACACACACACACACACAAATGCAACACACTCTGTGCTGTCCCTCTCACTGAGTGTGTTCACATCTTCTGGTTCTGATCAGCTTTTTGAAACGTCACAAACTTGATGCCTTTAGTCTCAACTTGATAAAATCAAAGAGGACTTGGACTAAGATACCTGCTGGAGCTGCTGTGTTAATTTCGCTGATAAAAACTAAAACTAAACATTTTTCTTATTAACAACTTTATTTCTGTGATGAAAGTGAGACGATGACGAGCTAAAAATACATCTTAGCATTAAAATCTAGGACTCAATCTATGTTTCAGTTTCAATGATGAGACGTGATGAAAATGTTAGTGGTGGACTATCGGACATTGAAAGCCAAGAACGGCCGTGCTTGTAATGATCTTCAGATGCCTGATGAGCGACAGGCTGGTAAACTCCAGTAAATAGTCTGCACCAGGATGTTTGGGTTGGTGCGAGTTGTGAGCTGTAATTCAGCAGTAAATAATCAGCCGTGTGTGTCTGACTGTGGATGGTGGAGTTTGTTAGTTGCAGTGGTGGCTGTTAGCAGCTAGCTCCGCTCGCAGACTTCACAGCTTCACCCCGCAGGACTCCACTCAGTCCGGACTGGAGAAGGTTTGTGGTCCTTTCCAAGTCAGAGTTTACAATGAACCTGGGGACAAATCCTAGTTGGCTCACATTAGTTATTTGTTGAGAGCATAAATAGAGAGATGTTGAGCTTTTCAAATGATGATCAGTAAGTGTGTGCTCGTAAATCAGCCCTTAAACCTGTCACACACTGCTGGAGACATGACACACACATTATTTTATACAACCTGTCACCTTGAGTCTGATTTATGATCCATGAATTAACCTCACTGGATTAGATTAAAGATAATAAACATATAGAAAACATCAGGACTAAAATGTGACTAAAACTAATGAACATTTTCATCTCAAGACTCAGACTGTCAAAATGAACACTGGTAGGCTGAAAATAGATTTTCATCAGAGGGGGAGCGCTCATTTTCAACACCTGCTGCTCCGGCCTTATGCAGATCAGACTATGCTAACCCTGACTATTGCATCAACAATCACTTGTGTGTGTGTGTGTGTGTGTGTGTGTGTGTGTGTGTGTGCGCGCATGTGTGCTACTAGCAGCAGCCTTTCTGTGAGTTTTGACTTGACTTAGATTTCTGTGTTTTGTGTGTGTTGCAGAGCGGGGAAAGGGGAGGCAGCGTCAGGCCATCTTGGGAGAGCATCCGTCCAATGGCTACGGTACTGTCTGTCTGTCTGTCTGTCTGTTCTCTGGCTGTCTCATCCTGACCTCTGACAGTCCTCCACTGTGTCTAAAATGTTGTGCGTCTCCCTGCAGGTCCACACTGCCCCCTGCTGCCTCTGCCTGCTAACAGCAGATACAGGAGGAGCAGTGAGGAGGCGCAGGACATGATCTCCTACCCGCTGCTCCCCCGTAAGTCCTCCTCTGCGTCCCCCTTCTTGGGCCATGCTGCCTCTAGCTCGGTCGCCATGGTGGGCGGCATCCATCCTGCCAAGATGAACTGCAGCCGCATCTTCAACCTCTTCTGTCTCTACGGCAACGTGGAGAAGGTGTGTGTGTGTGTGTGTGTGTGTGTGTGTGTGTGTGTGTGTGTGTGTGTGTGAGGTGGGGGTGTGTCAGGTGTTACAGTAGAAATGATTTGAGTTTGCATAAATTCTGTGTTGTGTCACCTGTCAATCGTCTGGAAGAAGTAATCCCCCTGAAGACCTGAGCTGATTGGTTGTGTTTGCAGGTGAAGTTCATGAAAAGCGTCCCCGGCACGGCGTTGGTGGAGATGGGCGATGAGTACGCTGTGGACCGAGCCGTGACTCACCTCAACAGCATTAAGGTGTTCGGCAAAAAACTCAACGTCTGGTGAGTCCTGATGTACTCACTCAGAGACACAGCCAAGGCTGGGGTCAGGAGGGCAGTCTGATACATTGAGTTAGAGAATAACTGCTGGTGGTGACATGACATCAGCTGTGGATGTTCATGATCCAAGGATGGATCCTCCTGGTCTGTCCCTCCACATCAACCATCAGGTCAAAACATGACTGAAATCGGCAGCCAAAAATGGCACAAATTTGAACCTCAAAACCCCATGGACAGAATTTCACCAAGTTTGGTGTGAATGCTTCAGGGCCACATCTTATCACAGATCTTAACTGTCATAATGATTGGTGCCTGTGGGCGTGGCCTAGTTAGCATTATATAATATATTTTATCTTTACTGAAATTTCAAAGATCTGAAATAAGCTGGAGACATTTAAGTTGGTGCCATAACTAGAAAAGATGTTCTAATGCCATCCATCCATCCATCCATCCATCCATCCATCCATCAATTTTCATCCGCTTATCTGGGGCCTGGTCTCGGGGGCAGCAGGCCAAGCAAAGCACCCCAGACATCCCTCTCCCCTGCAATGCTTTCCAGCTCCTTGGGGGACCCTAAGGCGTTCCCAGGCCAGATAGAAAAGATTAGAAGTCCTATATTGCCAGTACCATGAGATTTTAAATCTACTACTGTACACAGTGCAAGTTAAAACGAACAACAGTGACAACCCAGAATAATACCCTCATCACATCACCAATAAATAAGAATAAATGTAACAGAGAGCCACAAGCCGCTGCGTCCATACACGCCGCTATCTTCCGGTTCCAATGAGATATATAATCCCTCCAGTGTGTTCTGGGTCTGCCCCGGGGCCTCCTACCTGCTGGACGTGCCCAGAACACCTCTAACAGGAGGCGCCCAGGAGGATCCTGATCAGATGCATGAACCACCTCAACTGACCCCGGCTCTACTCCCAGCTCCCTCCAGATGTCTGAGCTCTTTCCCCTATCTCTAAGGCTGAGCCGACACCCTACGGGGGAAATTTATAACGGCCGCTTGTATCTACGATCTCATTCTTTGGGTCACTACCCAGAGCTCATGACCATAGGTGAGGGCTGGGACGTAGATGGACCAGATTGTTTTAATGCTTCACATTAAACCAAATTAAACCATCCAAAGTGACTTTACACAGCTTCAGTTAAAAATGAAGCTACTTCTGGGTGGAAACTTAACAACTGATTTGGGTTGAACACTCACAAGCCAAAAATGTTGAAAACCACAGCGTCAGACCGCTCAACTGATAGTATGCTCTGTTTTATTCTTCTCATCGTAACATTTCTACAGTCTGAAAATGTACATTTGCTTCATGTCAAACCTCTCAGTGTCTCGAAGCAGCAGGCAGTGATTCCCAGTCAGGTGTTCGAGCTAGCCGATGGCAGCAGCAGCTACCAGGACTTCAGTCTGACCAGAAACAATCGCTTCAGCAGCTCGCAGAGCAGCAGGAACATCATCCAGCCGCCCGCCACTGTCCTGCACTTCTACAACGCCCCGCCCACCCTGAGCCAACACCAGCTGTACAAGGTCAGGTCACACCTGCATGAGGAGTTTTAATGGATAAGTGAGAGAGCTCCCTGAAGATGTTTCAACTGAAAAGAGAATGGGGCCCAGTATGGAGCTCTGTGGGACTCCTTCAGTGATGAGATGTGACTTTAAAAACATTTTATCATGTTAAATACGTTCAGTGTGAAGTCAGATTTTTTTCTCAGCTATTTCAGATGCTTCTCGACATTATACAGATCTGTGTGACTTCAACCAATCGCTACAGTTTTAGAAAGTAGCTTCAGATCAAATCCTCAACAATATTCAATCAGTGTTTCAGTGAAACCTTCCACACTTTTAATTCTTATTGTAAGCAAACCTGTAAACAGGATGTATATAAAGGGTCAAATTAGTGAAAGGAAACTTTCATCTGGCATATTTCCCCATTGTGACTCTCTGGGTCACGTTAACTTTGCACACGCGTCCTACAGTGTAAAGATTGGGCAAAGTGTGAACAAAAGTAAACACAGAGAGGCTGACCTAATCACTCTGCGTATTCATCCACGCATGTCGCTTAGTTTATGTGTGTGAGGCTGACTCTCATCATTTCATTCTGGCAGTTGTGAAACGTAAAGGCACAAACCTTTTTTTTTTTTTTTTTTTTTACATTATAGACCCTTTTACTGTTAGTAAAGAGTGTGAAGTTTTTTGTTGGGTGGGGCTTAGCTGGAGGCAAAACGATTCACCACAGACATTAGCACTGTCAGAGTGGCAGAGCGCACTCTGGACACACTGTCTGTGGAGACGGAGCAGCAGAGCGCCGAGCGGAGTGAATGTGTGATTAACTTAACCGTTGGTTCATTCATGTAGAAATATAACGCTGCGTTTCTTCCACCAACAGGGCTCTCATTTTAGTGTAGAGCGTCAGACTGAATTTACCAACGCACCATGTCAGGTCACTCACTCTCCGGGACCGCCAGTGTTACTTGAATAAGTAAACACTGACCAACGGGACCAGACTGGCCGACCCGTATGCTCTCACTCAGTGGATGGATGATGTCACAGGAAGCCAATCTTACAAAGGAGGACCACACTTGTTTGTTTTGCTATGGAAGCTAACGTTAGCTAATGTGCTAAAAAGTTAGCGTTCCAGAGAAATCCAATATTCCTCTTAATCCCTCCCCAGTTTCTGATGAGGTGGACATGATAACCCTTAATACACATAACCTTATTCATCCCTACAACAGGAAATACTTTTTCCCTAACCTGATATGAAGTGTGCGCTGCACATGTGAGCATTTTTGATGATGGCCTCCGTCCAGTCCTTTGGTCTTATCACATTTAACCATAGTTGTCTTTGTTTTTGTTGACGGGCAGTGGCGGCTGGTTTTGAGCCATGACTCCTTCTATTCTGGCTCCCAATAACACAACAAGACAAACACATTTTAACACTCCTATGGAGCCTACAGCCCTGTGGGGGAGAGGCAGCTGCACCTCCAGCTGATAACATGATGTCATCGTGATGTCATTGTGATGTCGACACTTAAAGGGTCTGTGCTCCAGCTAAATTGAAACCTGTCCACAGCATCACACCTGTGAACAAATCATCGTGCAGACTGACCCAGATGTAGATCCGTAGTTCCACTCAGGTGTATGAAATGAGTCATGTTAAAATCAGCGTCCTCGTTTCCCTGTAATGCTACGGTAGAGGTGGAGAGAGTGACGTCAGCACCACCCGCAGAGCTCCGACAGCGGAATCATCCTTTAAAAGGTGAGAGCTCTGGTCGTGATTTCAGTCTGACCTCTCCTCTGTTTCCCCTGCAGCTCTGCACTGAGCACAACGTTCCCGCCTTCACCAAGTTCAAGGTCTTCGATGCCAAACGTGAGTTTAACCAATCACAGAGCAGACGAGCAGCTACAGACCAAACACAACTTGAACACAGTTCAGTCAGTGAGTCGCTGAGATCTGACTTCTTCTCCTCTTCCTCCCAGCAGCCAGCTCTAAGACTCTGTCTGGTCTGCTGGAGTTCGACAGTAAAACTGAAGCGGTGGAGGCTCTGACCGTCCTCAACCACCACCAGATCAGAATACCCAGTAAGTCATCATCACACACAGGCACACACACAAACTTATCACACACACACACACACACACACACACACACACACACTTATCACACACACACACACACACACAGCAGGAAGTGTCAGCATGACATGTCACCTCACTGTGACTGTATAAAATAATGGATGGTGCTTCGGTGACGTCGTCCATTGGTTTGTGGACTCCCGTTTTTTAAGCCCCCAGTTCAACATTTTGGCGGTCGCCATCTTGGTTTTTTGGAGCCAGAAGTGACCATATCTGGACAAGAGGGTGTATCTGACTGAGAAGCAGAGGCTCCGCCCTTAATTATGCGTAACTTTAATAAAATGTGAACAGGTGAGTTCTATATAAATTCAGCCCCGTACAGTCGTCATGAGGGTTGAAATTAGCTACAGAGACTAAAACAGTTTTTTGTACCAGGCTGTGAACATGTTTATTTCTACATGTTAACATGGCCGCCTGTGGGGACTGACTCTCTCTTGGAGCCAGCCTCAAGTGGACATTAGAGGAACTGCAGGTTTTTCTCTTTCTGTTTGTGTTCAGATTAAACAAACATCCAGTTACATCACATTAATCAGAGGAGCTTCAGAGGTGCTCAAAGGTGTATTTTCAAACTTTGGACAGAACCAGATGAGCTGTGTCTCCTTGCATTTAGTCTGTATGCTAAGCTAAGCTAACCACGTCCTGACTCCTGCTTTATACTGAACACAAAGACACCAGATTAATATCCACCTGAGGATCTGACTGTGAGAGGGAAAGAGAGGAAGGAGACTTCCCAAAATACCATCAGCTGTGGGTGTGATGACGCAGTCAGAGAATCGTCATAAGGTGTAAGAGTCAGCACATTGATGAACTTTAGTATGTTAAAAATCAGTCCAGTCAAATCATCATATGTTAGCATGTTAGCATCCAAAACATTACATGCTAGCATGTGTTAGCACACTATAATAAATTTAGCGTATTAGCATGCTCACCCCAGGATCAAGCTCAAAGCACAGCTGGCTGGTGTTTAAAGGAAAATGTAAAATCAGTTGTTCTGCAGCTGACGCTCAAATCTCAAATGTTTGAGTGTCCTTGAATGCACCAGCAGTAAGAGTTTATTAAACAGCCTCTCAACTCTGACACTGGTCAGAGGTGGTGACGTCATCCAGCACCAACAGCAGGTCACTTCCTGCACTCACCACCAGATGTCAGGCTTCACACATATCTAGTAAACAACAACAACAACAACAACAAAGAGAGAGGACCTCTCCTCAGCACACTACATGATGTTTAATATCTGACTGAAACCCTTCACACAGACCGTTCACAGTGTTTCTCCCTCTGTGACCTGCAGACACCTCCAACCCCTTCACCCTCAAACTCTGCTTCTCCACCTCCTCCCATCTGTGAGCCAGAAACAAGATGGCTGCCACAGTTGCCACCTGGTCCTTCAGGACGAACTGGAGAGGACGTTTTATTAAGAAGAAAAAGAGAAAATGATGGACAGACGATTTGAGTTGTCCCTGATGATCTTCTGTGTGTTTCTATTAATTTGAGCAGGACGTGACGGTGGTGACAAGTCATTGTGAGGAACACAAGCACCTTAATGACTGAGCAGCAAACTCAATGAGTCACTGTCTGATGAGCCTCCTTTAAAACATGAGTGATGTCAGCAGCCTGACAGGAAACCTGAACAGACTTTTTTTCCACCTGAACAGTTTTGTTCAATCGCACCTAAGAAATCAAATCAAAACATGACTTTATCCTCCACAAAAGACCCTTCATATCCTGCAGGTTGAGATATCAGCTGTCATTATGTAAAGAATTAGTTACAGTGAAACAGCTTTTTAAAGGGCGACCAAAACCAACCCAGTCATCAGAATAAATGTTGGCATTTCTGCAAACCACGTACACGTTACATTTGTATGGTGTTGTGTCGCAGAAACTTTTAAACAACGCTGTGGTAAACATGTGGAAGGTTTAGGCACCAAAACCACGTGGTTATGGTTTGAAAAATGTCATGTTTTGGCCTAAAAATACCTGGTTTGGGGGCAAAATCCCAGCTGGACACGCAGCAATATCTTGGTGAAAAACACCCTCTTTTTGTGGTACTATCGCAGCAGGAAGTGCAGCAATATCTTTGTAAAGAAGAACCGCTTTTCATGGTTCTCTCCAGGCAGGAAATGCAGTGATCTCTCAGTAAAAAATAACTGCTGTTTGTGGCTGTCTGCTGACAAGTAACGAAGCAATGTCTCAGTAAAAAACAGATGCTTTTCATGGCATTATCCTGACAGGAAATGCAGTCATGTCTTGGTAAAAAAGAAACCGCTTTACATGGCTCTCTCTACGGCAGGAAGCGAAATGAATGTGGTTCTCTGCGGGCAGGAAACATGGTGTTATCTTTGTAAAAATCAACTCCTGTTCATGGCACAATAGCAGCAGGAAACACAGCAATGTCTCCGTTAAAAAGTGCTGTTTTTGTAGCTCTCTCTGGGCAGGAAATGCAGTGATGTCTCAGTAAAAAAACAACCACTTTCCATGTCACTATTCTCACTGAAAAAAACAGGAACGGGTCCCAAAAGAACATCAGCCACATTCGGTGGCTAAAGCCTCTGAAAATGCGGCGATGACTCCTCTGATCGGGAACAGTACACTGCAGCTTGGTGTCTCACTTACGTGTCTCTCCATCCACCTCCTGATGACACAGTCAGCTCATACGCTACGTCACTTACACATGATTTAACTGTAACATATTTGTGGAAACACACGATGCCAACATCACCTCTGGTAACTGGGCTGACAGAACTCAGGGAGGAATCTCTAAAACGTGTAAACCAATCAGATGACAGCCAGGAACAGAGAGACATGTCTTTATGTGACAATCCTGAAATATCTTTATTTTTTTAATATGTCGTTTCATTTGTTGGGCAGAGTTTGGCTTTTATTCTGTGTTTATTTCATTGATATTAAAGTGGTTTGTTTGATTGAACTTTGCAGTTTAGGCTGAATCAGCATATGTTTGTGACAAAATGAGCTCAAAGTTCAGTCGTTTTATTTGTTTGACTGATTTTGATTTCAATGTTATTGATTTTTAAATGATTAATGGAGACAAAAGGAAAGACATTTTGTTCAGATGAGTGTGTTTTGATCATTTTAAAGTGACTGTGTGTTTCCTCTACAGCTGCACCTCTGAATGACTTTTAAACAAGAGGCTGCTGATTCTTGTGTTACTGAGGAACTGATGAATATTATTATGGTTTATAGTTTCCTCTGTAGTTATCAGTCGAGACAAGAAGAGACACAAAACCACAACATTATTAAATGAACCTACGTTTACAGAATAATTCCACTTTGGGGATAAAATCCTTTTTTCATTTTTGCTTGTTTGACCTGTGGTCGGAACCATCTGCAGTCATCGAGTAAATCCATGGATGTAATGTGAATATTTCTATGTGTTGTGAACTTCTGTTGGATATGAATACACAATGTCTTGGCCCGAAAAACAACATGCTGGAGTGTGTAGATTTAGCAGCACTGAGCTCCTCTGCAGACTCTGACCTCTCACTGCTCTGCACAGGTGTTGGCTGTAAATACTGAAGGTGCTCACAACATGAAAACGAGCAGACTAGATGTAAACTGGTGAACGTTGTGCTGATTCTCAGTGACAGGAAGCAGGAATATGATCTGCTTCAACTTTTCATCACCAATCATCCAAGACTCTGCAGCTGGTCTAGTGTTTTCATCAATAATTCAGTGACTAAAAGATTTCAGATCTGAATCCTCTGTGAGGAGCTTCCATCCTGCTCCACTCTGCAGCGCAGCAGACGTGTTCACACTACGGACTGCAGCTCAGTGTCTCACCTGTCTCTGACTTTTATTTGAATTTAAAATATAAGTCCTGTTTGTGCTGCGACTTGTGGCTGGAAAATAGAACACAGATTCTTTCGTTTTTGCCTCCGCACTGGTCACAGCCATGGTGACCATCCGTCCGTTCGTCTGTCTAATTCTCGTGAAAGCGATATCTAAAGATTCCCTTAAAGGGACCATTCACCCCCAAATTAAAACCCCATATTTTACCTCTAACCTGTAGTGCTGTTTATCAGTGTAGAGTGTTGGAGATATCGTCTGTAGAGGTTGTTGAGTTAAGGCCAAAAACAGATTTTGTGAGGTCACAGTAACAGTGACAAATCTAACCAGTTCATCCTCGACTTCAAGTGGACGTTCGGCCATAAGCGGAGATATGGGATGGGAACCTTCAAACATCAGACATAAATGCCAAAAGCTTCGGCTTTGGATTAGACTCGTGGAGATGTCGGATCAGAGACTCGTGAAAAAGATGTTTAATTGGGACACTCCCACTGTCACCCCTGGGCTACTGAGTTGAAGTCATTATTTTATTTGAACTTGTCCTTTATTTCCAGGTTAGTTTGTGATATTCAGGAGATTAGGACTGACATGTTTTGCATGTTTAGAGAAAAATGGTCTGTTGACATATGGTATAAACCAAAACTACGAACTTATCGTCTCATAAGGAACAGCGACAGTGTGGAAGCTTATGGGAAGTATAATCTAAACAACAGACAGATATCCCTGTGTGCACAGTTGTGCTCAGGAACGTTACCATTAGCCGTAGAGACTGGAGGGCGTAGCGCTGCCCCAGAGGAGGACAGAATCTGTTTTTGTTGTGTTATTCAGGTGAAGTTCAGAATGAGGTTCGCTTCTTGTTTCCTGTATATAAAGACATAAGGAATGTAATTTTCAGTAAAATGACTTCTGTCTATGTTGATTTCTTTTGGTTGGATGGTTATGAAAAATTTGAGTTTTGTCTCAGAATGGGAACCTTTTTGTGTGTTGCTGAGTGTTGGAGATGTCAGCCGTAGAGATTCTTGAGTTGTGGCCAGAAAACATGATTTGTGAGGTCACAGTGACCTCTGACCACCAAATTCTGATCAGTTCAATGTTAAGTCTATGTGGACATTTGTGCCAAATTTGAAGGAATTCCCTCATGGTGTTCTCGGGATACCGTGTTCATGAGAATGTAACAGACCTTGACCTTTCACCTTTGACCACCAAATTCTGATCAGTTTGTCCTTGACACAAAGTGGACGTTTGTGCCAAATTTGATGAAATACCCTTAAAAGGACAGTTCACCCCCAAATCAAAAATACAGTATGTTCCTCTCACCTGTAGAGTTATGAACAGTCTTGATAGTTTTGGTGTGAGTTGCAGAGTGTTGGAGATATCGGCTGTAGAGATGTCTGTCTTCTCTCCAACATAACTGAACTAGATGGCACTCGGCCTGTGGTGCTCAAAGTGCCAAAAATAAATTTGAAAACTCAACAACAACGTCTCTTTTCAGAAATCATGACCTGGTTACCCGAGAACTCAACTACCCTCCCAACTGTATCATGGCGCAGAAAGAAGTGTGCATCTGCTCAGGGACAAGAGGCTCGGGCCTGTGACAGAGCGGGACGTAAACATTGATGGCGTCCTCCTCAGCTGAGCTGTAACGTTAGCTAGCTCATTGGTGCGAGGTGAGCTTGCAGTAAAAGCATGCTTCCTTCTGTGCAGTGATACAGTTGGCGGATTTTTGGTAGAAAGAAAGTAGTTCCTACATGACACTGCTCACAACAAGATCTGTGGATTGTTTTGAGTAACCAGGTTGTGATTTCTGGACGGAGACGTTGCTGTTGAGTTTTTCAAATCTAGTCTTTTTTGGCAATTTCAGCACCACAAGCCGAGTGCCATCTACTTCAGTTAGGCTGGAGACAAGGCAGACATCTCAGTCGAGGATGCAAACTGCAACTTGACCGGCTGGCGGAGGTATAAAACCACGAGGCTGCAATTCTAGTTCATTTCTGCTGTATTGTCTTGTGGTGATCATCACAGTCTGAGACCAAACACGCAGGTTGCCTAAAAAATAAAAGTGTGAGCAGATGACAGTTGAAGGCTTCATGGAGTGTTTCAGCTGCACATGTCTGCAGCTCCTGTTATCAGCCTGCTCTGGTTACCTGCAGGCAGAATGCAGGCAGCAGAGAGCCGGTCTGACCAGCCTGTCATCTGATAACACGCCACCACACTAACATCCAGGTGTGAAGGAGACAGAGTGTAATCTGATGAAAGCAGCTGCTGAGGACGTCCTGTGACACACAAACACAGAGGAAACCAGGTCAAGGTTGGAACATGCAGCTACGCTGTCACTGAGAAAATGTGCAGAAATCCCAGAATGCACCAGGTCGGGATGGATTCAGCAGTTAGCGTGAGACAGGGGAATCAGCTGACTGTCTCCTCTCAAATCCATTTTCTACAGATGAGTCATAAGGATTCAAAGACAAGTTCCGACATTCAGGCTGAATTAGATCTGGTTTGGATTAAATGATGTTTAGCTCCCAGTCTGAGCAGAACTCGCACCATTAAAATCACTGGAAGCCAAATACATTATTTTTATACTGTTGCTCCAGGGAGACCTCAAGTGTCGTAGCTTCAGTAGATGACAATAAAAGTCGTTTTCCAGTCCCGACAGAACTGATTTAAAGCTGCACTGATCAGTGACTTGTTTTATGTGAAACGATCACCTGACTGCAGTCTGCTCTGCTCTACGGAGCTTTTTAGCCTTTTTTAGCCTCTTGTTTTTGTTTTGCTGCACACTTACTCTGTGGCCTTTTACAGCTTCTCTGTTTTGGTTCAGTCCTGCTGCTCTTATCACATTTTCCAGCCACAGCAGACAGCAGTTGTCTTGCTAAAGCTGCCTCAGATTTGTTCTCCAGCCGATCTGAGAGGGTTTTTAAAGAGTTCAAGAAGGAGGAGAAGTTTCTCAACACATGAACTTTATCACAAACATTCACCATCAGCACATCTTGAGGACACATGGGGTGCGTACTGAATCGCATACTTTTTCTTTTTACCTTTAGTAGGTACTACAGTGGCTCTTAAAAACTATGTTGCACACAGTATGCACACAGTCCTGTCTCATCACATCACACCATGAACTCTGACCCTCTTGCTTTTTTATCCGATACCTTGGAGTTAAAACAAAAGCCACTCACTGAAGAGATGAAGATCAACCCAGAGAGAAGTTATCACTGCACAGACTGAAGATTCTTTTTTTGTAATGTTCTTATTAATTGTGTTTTTTAATAAATAAAAAAGAAAAAAACTTACAGCCAAATACTTACAGTACTTAGAGTAATAAGTGCTTGTGTAATGCAGAACAAGCACAATGTACACAATAGTTATATTTTTCCTTTTGTCAGACTTTTACTTTTTTTTCTTCTTTGTTATTATTTTTATTTATTTTTTGTTTTGCAAAGCGTTTAATTTACAGGTCCATCTACGTCCCAATGCCCACCCACGGTCATGCACTCTTTGCTGTGACTGAAAGACTGAGATTGCTGATACAAGCGGCCGAAATATAATATAATATAATATAATATAATATAATATAATATAATATAATTTAACATAATATAATATAATGTAATAATATAATATAATGTAATATAATATGATATGATATAATATAATGTAATGTAGTATGATATGATATAATGTAATATAATTTAACATAATATAATATAATGTAATATAATGTAATGTAATATAATGTAACATAATATAATATAATGTAGTAATATAATATAATGTAATGTAATATAATGTAACATAATATAATATAATATAATGTAGTAATATAATATAATGTAATGTCATATAATTTAACATAATATAATATAATGTAATGTAATATAATTTAACATAATATAATGTAATGTAATATAATTTAATATAATTTAACATAATATAATATAATATAATATAATATAATAATATAATATAATATAATATAATGTAATAATGTAATATAATATAATGTAATGTAACGTAATATGCAGCGGAGTATTATTCTAAAGTAGCAGTAAATGGAAATACCCCAGTAAAGTACAAGTACCTCTGATGTGTACTTAAATTAGTACTCGAGTACATCAGAGAGGGAGTTGAAGGAGGGGGCGGGGCTTAAACTCAGTACTTTAGGACCTCGCGGACACCACCACGGCTTCGTGTTCTGTGACGTCAGGGCAGTCTGCTGCAGGTCAAGAAAGATGGCGGCGGAGGAGAGCAGGTTGAAGCAGCGGAATCATAAAAACAGCATCTTCAAAGAAGGTAAAGAACTCCTCACGGACCGAGGGTTAAAACGGTGTTACCGACGCGACACGTGACCGCGGGGTTACCGTGAATACGCGGTGTCCGTTGCCGCGTGGTTTGTAATGAAATGACACTGCAGGCTGCTCCGCTTCGTCGAATAATCGCAGCTCCTGTCGTTTCGCATCCCGCTGCGAATACAAAAAAAAAACATATCACCGGAGATGTCACCGTGTCACCGGTGACAGTGACCGCGGGGGGAGTTTAAACCGACACCGACTCGTCCCCGCTGTGTGCGGTGTATTGTCCTGAAGCAGCCGGTGTGAGGCGTCTTGTTAAGCCGTCCATCTGTCCTCACCTTCAGCCCGATGAGTGTTTGTTGTTAGCCGAGCAGCTAACGGAGCTGCTAGCCTCTTCCAGCTAATTCTTCATTGTTCTGTTGTTTCTAACAGCTGACAAACGGCTCCGGTAACGGCTCGCGGGCTGCTAACGCTAGTTAGCTTCCGTTAGCTGGGTAACAGCATGAAGCAGGCTAAGTTCAGTTTGAGCTCAGCTAAGCTAGCACACCTTGTGAGTGGACACCAGGGAGGCTCAACAAAACTGGCTAACAGATACCAGCTCTGAGATACTAATGTTCTTCATCATCATCATCATCGACCACTGATTTTTCAGGGATAAGCTGAGCATGAAGCTCCGAGTTCACATCCACACAGGCAGGAAGGACACACAACATGTGAGAACAACCGCACTGTAACGATGAGAACACCCAAGGATTAGGGACTGTTCGTTACTTATGAGGGGGAGTGCATGCCAGATATTATTTAAGCACTGCACAGGGACTTATGTTTGGTGTTTTGGCTCAGAGGAGGGAGAGTGCAATGGTTGTTAAGTTTTAGGACTGGATACTGTTAAAACCCTTTTTATAGCAATGAATATTTGTTTTTCAGCCAATACTGGCGAGTGTCAAATCATTACTTCATTCAAGTTTAAAGGCGGATTTTGCTCCTTCATAAAAGTTGTAGAGACCAGACGGTGAATTGTGGTTTTCACTTATCAATGTATCATTTTCTCAAAATCATGCGTAATACTACTTCTCATTGTTATATAATAGGTGAACAGGTGAAATCTGTATTTTTCCACCAGTCAAGTTCATTTTTAATAACTCTTGTACTTACTTTATCACTTTTGTTCCTCTACTAGGCGTGAGGGGTGGGGAAATCGATACAGCATAGTATCACAATACTTTTCTGTGGCAATTTCATATGGTCACACAGTGCCGAGCATCAAAGTTTTATGACATAACTTAGTAATATTACAAAATAAACTTCAGGTAGACTACTTGAATATTATAATCAGTTGCTTTCTCAGTCCACTACAAATGTTTTTTGCTGCAAAAAAAAATGGCTGAAGTGAGATGGACAGACTGAAAACTCAATTTTATGAGATAATACAGATGTTGCCGATGTTTTTGTTTGGGGACATTATTTGAGTTGTAAAAAAGGTAATTGTTGAAGTTGAAAAGAGGCAATAAATCGGAATATACTGAATTATATTTTATCGCAACACACATCGAGATAATATTGACTCGTCGAGACTAAAGTGTTGTGATAATATGGGATCGTGGAACCTCTGGTGATTCCCAGCCTTGTCAGGCACTGGCTTTTGCTTTTCACTCCTTAAACACTTTATATCTCGTATATTTTGATACTGATACTGAATATTCTGTTATAAAAATTAGGCCCAGTGTCTGAACCTGACCCGGGGAACTCACTGGTTGTTCTGGTTGTAACTGGTCTGAGAACGTTAATTGTTGTTACTGTAATTGGAAGCCTTCTGTGGAACAAGAATTTCACAGATCTCGGACAGATTCAAAATGATAATCAAAATAATGCCAATAAATAAAACACTAAATAGGGAAATAAATCTTAATTCTAGTCAGCAGCTTTGTACAGACATTTTCTAAGTATTTCAGCTGACAATGTGAACAAAATAAACAAAACAATCTCAGCTGCGGTCAACATCTTTAGTTCAAGTTTTACACCAACAGTTTCTTAATCAAAACGATGACAACAGACAGACTTTGATGATGTGGTGAAGTAACGTGGGGTCATTTACTGCCGTTATTAATCTGTCTGATGTGACGAGGGCAGAAATCATGTTTATGGAAGAGAAAATGTATTCATAATATTGACTTGTGTTATTAATAGTCACGTTAACAAGCTGTCTTAACTTTCGCATTAGATGAGGCACCTATACAGCTGAGTGTTGAAGGCCCCGATCACAGAGAGCGTTTTGCAGCGCGAGGCGCACTGCACTATTTGTTTGTTTCTTTTAATTGGAAGCCACGAGTAAAAAACACTTGCTGCACATTTTTATTGTTGCCAGGCAACCACCCCATCACCCCCTTACCTTAACCTCCTCCTGTGTGATCCGTCTACGGTTTATTTATCGTATGTATCCTCCAGTAATCAGTGTGTAGCTGCTGCCATGTTGAGGCAGAGGGTACTGTCTGTAGCTCTGGTTGAGGGTGAGAGGCTGTCAGCAGATAAACAGAGATCTGTGTGGGTACATGAGACCCTAAAAAAGAGGCTGGATCATGGGGAGTACCACCAGTTGGTCCAGGAGCTTCTCCTCCATCATGGACGTTTACAGTACTGCACTTATCTGCTGTTTTCTATTGAGATGGTGCTAACTGTGCTTTGTAAAGTCGTATAGCTCTGGGTATCCAGCAACCACTACCACCAGTTTCTCCATTGTTTACCAACTGTAAACTTGTTGTCGTGACCACCACAGAAGGCCCGCCTCTCAAATCATCCCATTGGACAATGGGAGAAAAGTGGAAATGACATGGGGCGCTTTTCGGCTCTGAGTTGAAATTTTTTCAACTTTAGAATTCAGAGCACTCCAGCAAAAACACCAGGTGCCTCGAGCGCAGAAACACGAGGCTCGTAGCAAGTTTCATTCTCATTAAAAACGATTACAAAAAGCCGCCTCCAGCTGCTAAAACGCTTTCTGTGTGATCGGGGCCTAAGAGCGTTTAAGAAGCTGGTGCTGCTGGTGTTGTTGCAGCTGCAGAGAGCTCCGCTGACTTCATGTGTGAAGAACTGCACACTGTGTGCTAAGACCAAATGGGGCAAAAACTGAGCCATGTGTCATGTGATGTATACACAGTTGTACTGGTGTGGTTATCCGATTATTCCAGATTCACATTTTGAGCTCTCCAAACTGCACCACGCTGCTGCAGAATGGAGGAGAGTTTCCCCTGGATACTGATGAACTCTGAGTCTTACAGATCTGTTGTTGCATGCCGAATCAAAACGGGCATTTTTGTAGATTTCTGTAAGGCGAGTGTGTTTCAGAGAAGTATGTCACTGAACTAACAGATTTGAGATTATAGTTTGGTGTGTAATTTTGTTTTCTTACACGAGGAAAGGACATAGTCTGTCAGATACAATGTTAGGGGTGCACACAGGCTTTTCCTCAGTAAGAAAAGCCATTAATAAATAAACTGTGCTGGGATAGTTATTGTTTCACACCAGATTCACATTTTAAGACTTGAACTCTCCGTTGTGTAAATCGCTGCTGCACAATGAGGAAGAGCTGCAGTTTGGTCTTGTAAAGTTAAAGTTGAGAGAAACGTGGCTCATTCAACTTCACAGTCCTTAGTTATGTGTTCATTTAGTCATTTCCACTCCGCACACCACCTGCGAGTGTCTCTTGAGGTCCAACAAACATGTCCCCAGTCCTGTAGGTGAGTTTGGACAGTACACCTCTCTGTTGTGAATGCAGCCGCTGTTTATGCTGCTGATAGTCCTGTTCAGCACTCAGACACTTGAATAACAAGACATTTGAGCAGATCTCAGACCAGATCCCTCCCCTCTGCTGGCGGGTGTAATGATGCAGTGACTGATGGAAGAGGATGACTCCATCAGAGGGCACTTCTCTGATATGAGGAAGTTTAGCCAGTGTGATATGACGATACAAGATTCCACTGGCCAGCTTGACCTGTTTGATAAGGAAAATACGTCTGTGGTGTGTTGAAGTAATGAACCAATCATGTGTAAAACTCACTGAGGTGTCACCGCAGCGGGCAGAAATACAAGACAACGAACATGACCACCTGAGCCACTGAGCTATCCAGTCTATCTGAAGTGTTTCCTGTCGCTCAGTACGTTTCCATCCACAGTGAAGTGGAGCTACGGTCCCAGCTGAACGAGGACATCTAACTGGCCTACTGTCCTTGTCCCAGTATACAAGCACGGGAGGGGAATCCATTTATTGAGCCAAGTATGTGTGACTCCTCTACGATAGGTGGAGATATGCCCCCTTTCAGCTTGTTAGTATTGGACCTTTTTCCTGTTGACCTATTACGTCACAGACCAAACAATGGACAAACAAGTTAGCTACGGTTAGCTAGCAGCTAACTGCTACCATGGTGGACAACTTTACAGCTCTGTACATTTGGTCCGTCCAAAAAGTCTCGGCTCTGGATGTAGATTTCTCCATGTTGTTACCGGCTTCTTCTTCTCTTACACATTTAATGCTATTGGACTTCCGGGTCAAAGCCCGGGGCGGAAACTGTGGAGCATGCTCAGAGCGCCTCGGCCAGTTTGGGTCTGATTGACTGTATACATGCAGCAGTCACATGATCTGGGTGTGTTAGTCCCACTGTGAGAAATTTGATTTAATACGATTTCTGTCAGACTAACATTTATTTATTTATTTATTTATTTATTTATTGTTTATTTATTCAACAGGGACAGTGCACAGCTACTTAGCTGCATTTCCTGTCCCTGTTATATGGCGGCTGATCTCGTCGTCTGTTTGGAGGGTAAGGTGCTCCTGGACCTCACTGTTTTCAGTTTGTGGACATTTTCAGCTGCTGTTCTTCTTCTTTGAGTTAGCTGCTAACAGTTACCTTTTTAATCTCCCGCAGTGGGTTGCACACAATACCGTCAAAAACGCCACGCCTGCGCAGCCCATGATCCTGTCCTGCCTGCTGCCCCAGTTATACAGACATTGTTGTTGACTACCTCTGGTCTCAGCTCAGAGGCGAGACAACTCTGTCCTCCCATTCCACGATCGTACTTTTTATAACGATCACCAAGGTGGAATAACCTTGTGAAATTCCTGCCTTGAAGAAACGGTGACTCTGAGTCCACTTCTTACGAACCTGTTCATCAAGGATAGCTTAAAAACCCAGCAGCTTCATCATGTAGGTTTTTTCACGACTTACCTCATCGACAGCAAACTGTGACCGTATCTGACTTCACACTATGATAATTACGGCCAAAGTTTTCACTGTAAATGGTGTTATGATGATGAACTGTTGGTAAATACATCCATTACAGGCTGAAATAAACCAGTTATACCAGTGTCAGAGTATACTGTGATATGTCAGTTGACAGTTATCATACTGTGTACGTTATCTACAATATTGGGGAAAAAAATGCAACTGACAGAGAATCTCACCTTTACTTTACTTTACCTTATTTCATCTTTATTTTACTTTATACACATTAAAAAAAATGGTTTCAGCCCTTGTGTATACCTGAAGCAACTTTGCTTTTTGGTGGGAATGAATCAATGAATCATTTGAAACTGCTGAAAATGCCCGCCTAGATTTCCCAGCATTAAAGGTGACATTTTTTAATTCCTTTCTTGTTATTTTTCCTCCCTGACCATCGGCCCAAATTCAGTTCACAATGATGTAAATCAGCAAATCTGTACATAAGAGAAGCTTGAACCAGTTCATGTTTGATGGTTTTGCCTGACAGATAACTTCAGAGTTTCTGTTGATGGACACTGAATTTCTACTGTATTCAAGTTCTTCATTTATCATAAGCATAACAGAGAAGCAGTTGTTGGCAGTAAAAATCTGAAGTCTGAGTATTTTGCTGTGTGGAAGTCTTTTCCTCGGGCTGTTCATGTGCTGCACAGAGAGAACACTGGGACACTGAATTAACCGGATCACTGCTCTTCTTAAAAGCCTCCGTTAAGGCACACATCATCGTCCGAAAGGCGCCTCACAGCAGTTTGAATGTGGACCTGTACATTATTTACATCTTCCCCAGGTGGATGTGATGCTGTATGTTTTAACCAGCGAGCTGTCTGCTGGATGTGATGGAGGCCGATCAGTGTTGTTGTGTTGTTGCCTGCAGAGCTCTCACATGGCTCGAGCAGCTCATCGCTGACCTGAATGAAGACTCCTCTTCCCATGAGGCCGCAGGCTGCTGAGGCCTGTTCGCTTAGCTGTGGAATCACAAGACATCGGAGTGAGCGCTGGCATGTAACCACGAGGTCACAGGTCCAATCCCCTGAAAGTGACACATAGTGACTTTGCCTCTCTCTCCAGTAATGTAAATGTTACACAGATGTTTGCAGCACCTGATTTCAGACCAGTGAGTT
The DNA here is from genome assembly GCF_006386435.1 of Epinephelus moara. Lineage (NCBI taxonomy): Eukaryota > Metazoa > Chordata > Actinopteri > Perciformes > Serranidae > Epinephelus > Epinephelus moara. The sequence continues at coordinate 3,947,429 of NC_065510.1, read as the reverse complement.
AAAGATGACAAATCCTTTTCCTCCGACCGGTCAGATGAAGGCAAAAGCACCTTTAAAAAAAAAAAAAAGAAAGAAAAAAAAAAAAAAAAAAAAGAAAAGTCGAACACATCTTGACGAAATATCCAGACGGCTGGAGCACAGTGAAGTGTGAATGCTGCCGTACAAGGAGAGCTGGAGGCTTTGCTAGTCCACAGGTTAAAACTGACTCTGCAGAACAACACTGACTGATGGCTCTGTCTATTTACTGTAAACCTCCAGCCAGCTCTGCCATCCCATAATAGCAGCCATTCCCCTCAGCCTTCCTCTTGGCTGAGCTCCTGTGAAGCTGCACTAACTGGAGGAGGTCAGTGAAGTTTTTCCATCCAGCAGCCGCTGTCACTTCTGAACATCAGACTTTATTGATCCCTGTGGGGAAACTGACTGCAGTCAGACTGCAGATCCCAAAGACCACGTCCACTCTGATGCAGAACACTTCTTCTAAGTGGACTTATTAGGGCTTCATGATGTGAAAAAAATTGCCACATACAATAAAGTTGAATGTAGCAATTAGGGAGTCATGAGAACCAAGTACCAAGTCGGCGCTAAAATTCTTGCAACGTGACAGTACTGTCCTTTCTTTGGAACTGTAGGTACTGACGGCAGCATATTCGCCAACAAGTGTTCTAGTCTGCTGTTAAATATCAAAGGAAGAAGAAGAACACATAGCAGCACGCAAGAACATCAACATGTGAGAGATGAAGTGCAGCTGCAGTGACAGCTCGACCTGAACGCCAGTAGTGTGACGAGGCGCTGAGCGTCGGTTCCCTACTGTAAATGTTTTTTTTTGTTTTTTGTTTTTTTACGCGCCTCTGTGCTCGCAATAGCCATGGCTGGAAGCGTTACGTTTTGGTTACATACGTGTGTATTTATTTACATCCGTTTGTCCCATTCTCATGAACGTGATACCTTAAGAACGCCTTAAGAGAATTTCCTCAGACATGGCCCAAACGTCCACTTGGGCTTAACACTGAACTGATTTGTTTCTGGTGGTGAAAGATCACTGTGACCTCATACATGTTTATGGCCATAACTCAAAAATTCATACACTACAGTAATTATGACAACTTGGCACAAATGTCTAACAGGATAGAATAATGAAGGTCAAAAGGTCAAAGGTCAGCTTGACTGTGACATCATCATGTTTTAACGTCATATCTCAGGAACAGAAGGGGAGACATTTGGTCAGATACTGAATTGGTGACTCTAATCTTGAAACTGTGCTGATTGTATAGATCTTCTGTGTGTGAAGCATCCATGTTTTCACTGACATGGATGGAGACTGTCAGAGACACTGGACTGGTGGGCGGAGTCATACAACCACAGGGTGGACTGGTGGGCGGAGTCATACAACCACAGGGTGGACTGGTGGGCGGAGTCATACAACCACAGGGCAGTAATTCTAGTTTCATCTTTAAAAACCAGAAGCAATAACCAGTTAAAGCTCAGCGACCGGTGTGTTCATCAAATCGGCTGCAGGATTGGTTTTGAGTCTTCTGCTCAGTCAGACTTTAAACACAGCTCTCTCCTTCAGGTGGCCACGGGTTCAAATCGGACACGTCCCCGATGAGGCGTGAGGAGGAGGAAGACGACCTGCTGGAGGAAGAAGAGGAGGAAGAGGTGGGCGTGGCCAGGCCGGTGCAGATTGTGGTGGCGGATGAGGAGGAGCACTCGTTCTCCCTGCAGGAGGAGGCTCTGGAGCGACTGCTGCTGCAGGAGGAGGTGCAGGACCTCCACGTGGTCGTCGTCGCGGTGGCCGGAGCTTTCCGCAAGGGCAAGTCCTTCCTGCTGGACTTCATGCTGCGCTTCATGTACAAACAGGTACCCTGTCGACTGAAGTCATGTGACACATGTCTCTGCTAATGTGCATGCAGCTCTGACTTTGAGACTTTCTAAATCATAGGAATTATGTCATGAGTGAGTCTTCATATCCGCCCCTGGCTGTTCATGTACATACAGTCTGTACTTTACTGCTCTTTGCTCTTCTGGTTAGATGCTGATTTCATCCTCTGTACTCTGCAATCACAAAGGTTAATCTTAAATGTCATGAGTCAGACTCTCAACCACTGAGTTATGATCATTTCAGTTCTGCCATAAGGTTCATTCTTGACTTTGCACAAACAACCCAAACTCTCTTTTCTGGAGCTTTTAACTGTATGGCACATCATCTTCGTTAGCGGATGGAAATGTTGACGGGGAAACTCAGTGACTGTTGGCAAGTGTCTCCTAAATAAATTCAGTTTGTTTTTAAGTCCAACTTTTCTTAGAGAGGACCTGCTCTGCTCATATTCAGGTTCATACTTGTATTTAAGGTTTCTACTGGAACATGTTTACACACTTATGTTCAAAGAGACACCTGATTTTTCTCATCCTGTCTGTGTTCACCCTCTGCCTCAAACGCTCTGTTTCAGCACAAATAACAGAGGACTTTTATTGTGAAGAATCTATAGGAAATTAAATGTGTTATGACGATGTGTTAAGCAGGGACTCTTAATTAGCCTGATTGGGTTGAGGTGTTTAATTTAGCCAGTGTTTCCCCCTCGTTCTGCTGCTGTGAAATCTCTGCATACGCAACTCATTCGCTGTTTCCACGTTTAGCGTCCAGAGTCGAGGACGAGCACGAATTATAAATACAACAGCCAATAGTTTGAAGGCTGATCTGAGGAGCCGAGCAGTAACTCTCTCTGATGATGTCACATCCAATTTTGTTTGCTTTGTATATGCTACCCCTTGGAAACATTATCAACAGGTTTGAGGGTGTATCTTATCATATGTACGCAGATGATATTCAGCTGTATTTTTCCTTTAATCCTGACAGGACTGACAGTCTGAATGTACTGCATGACTGTTTGTCTGCAATTAATGACTGGATGGTCAACAATTTCCTCCAGCTTAACGCTGCTAAGACGGAGGTCCTTATTGTCGCTCCTGACTGTACTGCTTCTAGGGTGGCGAGCTGTATTGGGTCCCTGAATTCAAATATCCGCTCTGACCTGAGAAATCTCGGAGTTATTTTTGACCAGGCCATGCACTTTGATAAACACATTCACATGTTGACCCGTACATGCTTTTTCCACCTTAAAAACATTGCAAAACTGAGATCTGTTGTATCACATGCTGAACTAGAAATGATCATTCACGCCTTTGTGTCATCACGTCTGGATTACTGCAACTCTCTTTTCATGTGTCTCAGTAAAACTCATGTAGATCGCCTCCAACTGGTGCAGAATGCCGCTGCCAGGCTGTTAACCAAATCACCCAAAAACTGCCACATTACTCCTGTCCTGGCCTCCCTACACTGGCTTCCTGTCAGCTTTAGGATCCAGTTCAAAATCCTTGTTTTAACATTCAAAGCCCTTCATGATCAGGCACCTGAGTATCTGTCTGACCTGCTGCATGTATATGTTCCTAGTAGGACACTTAGGTCTGCCGATCACGGCCTGTTGGCAGTTCCTCGCACTAGGCTTAGAACTAGAGGTGACCGGGCCTTTGAGTCCATTGCACCCAGACTGTGGAACGCCCTCCCACAGATCTTGAGAGCCGCAGCATCGGTTGATATCTTTAAGAAGCATCTTAAAACCTATCTGTATAGGCAGGCATTCTTTAACTTGTCTTAAGTGATTTAGTTTTGCAACAACTGTTTCATTTTTGTGTCTCTGTATGTGACCTGTATGTTTGTATGTATGTATTCTTGTTTGTATTTTAATCCTGTGAAGCACTTTGTGAGTCCTCTCTGTGAAAAGTGCTGTACAAATAAATTTTACTTACTTACTTACTTACTTACTTACTTACTTACTTACATGGTGAACAATGAACCTGTGTAGGCTTCATCAGGAGGAGAGCGAGTTAACTTGTAAGCAGTCAGCCAAAACTAAATGACAGAAGTTACATTGAGTTACTGTATAACAAATATGATTATATTATATACATTATTATATACAGTATAAAGGCTTTTGAAGCAGTAACTAAAAACTATGTCTGACTGAATTTGTGCTCGTTCAAAGGAAAAAAGAAATCATTATTAAAAAAAATTTTTTTTAATAATGATTTCTTTTTAACTTCGCATAAAAGGGGGAATAAATAACAACAAAATAAACAACAAAAAAACATCTGTCAGTATCGGCCCAAAGTTTCACAGTCGGTACATCCCTCGTATAAATACAAACACTAGCTAAATGGACCTGCGTCATGTGTGACGTAGTTGAACAGAACACTTGTTAGATTTATCATGTTGCCTTAGAAAGGGGCAGATGTCCTCACTAAAAACAACAGAAGCTAAAAGAAACGACCTCATGACCGTTTTTCTTTTAGTTGTAAAATCAGTTTATAATCTTTATATCTAAGCCCTGTCTTTAACTGAACAAACAGCTGCTGCAACAGCTGGAAAAAGCAAAAACCAGTCATGTTTTTACAGCTACAGTGTGCTAGAAGTTACTGAAATACAACGTTGGCCCTGGCTCTGCACCCTGAACTGAGGTCGCCCTTACGTCACTTTTGTAGCAATAAGATCACGTTAATTCTCAGCTGAGTTTTCACTTTTATCCAGTTCAGGCCAAAGATTTGCAACGAAATGAGTTGAAACAAACAACTACTGTCAACGCTCTGTTCTTCAATGCTGTAAGCACATACAGCCAGCAGCAGCAGTGACCCACCGTCCGACACGGCACACTGTGAGGACAGAAACAGAGGGCTCGGTGGGGACGGAGCACCTGCTGCAGCAAGCCAACACGCCGTCTGTGGTCATTTTGACTTGACCAGCGGACTTCACTAGAAGCTGAACCAGCCGTCGGCCATTTGACCAGCTGAGTGTCAGGTGACACCATCAGCTGGCTTGAGTCCAGCTCAGACCGGCCAGTTCACACCGCTGACACTTTTCTCTGTGACGATCTAAAATGGTTTTGTCTCGTCATGAATCTTTGGTCTGAACTGGACTTTAAGGGGAAATTGACTGGAAATCCACATTTTAAAGCCCCCAGACCTCCTAAACCGTTCACATCTTTGTCACCTTTTTCAACCCTGATGAGTTTGCACCTCTGGGTAAAAGAAATGCAGCACACTATGACGTCATAATGTAGCCAGAGTTGAAACAACAGTTTGAGTATTCAGAAGTGAAGCCTGAGGCTGTACTCACAGGGAATGTTGATCTATATGTTTACGTCACTATTTGAAACTTCGTACATGTTTAATATGAACATCCTTCACTGGAACGTTACATATGAGACAGAAAAACATAGAAGGTCCCCTTTAATCCAACACTGAACACTGCAAGAGGTTTCAGTGGCTGTGATCCTTAACACGGAGGACAAAGTCCACCGTCCTTGCTCTGACGCTAAACCACCAGTGACTTGTTTCAACACACGTGTGGGCATGAGAAGAAAGTGAACCTGCTCTTCTACTGTTGAGTGTGACGAAAGAGTTGTAAAAGTACAGTGGCTAAATTCACAACAGCTCTATCTCCATGGTAACTGAGCAGACTCGTTCTGTGGATGAGGATCATGTGATACAGTTAAAATCCCTCAAATATTTTAATCATATTTGTTCAGTGTGTTCTGTGAGCATCAGATGGCATAAGAGCACAGTTGAAATGGTCTGTGGCGTCTCCAGCGGTTCAGGAACTGTAAAAACTGCCTTGAGTTTAGCCTGACCGCTGTGTGTTTTACGGTCAGTGTGTAGTTATTTGTCCAGAGAGGATTTAATGGATTTCAGTCAAAGTCTGTCAGCACAAAATGAAATCTTCACCTGAAACCATAAAAACACTGACAGTTGACGTCCTGTCGTTGGGACTATTTTAAATAAGTGAACCCAGTTTACTGTGAGTTTAGAAGAAACCGTGAGTGTGTGTGTGTGTGTGTGTGTTGGTCTGTGACTTAACCTTTGGCCGTGTTAATCTACGGTAAGCACTGAGGAACATTCTGGAGAGTTTCATGACGCTTTAAAGAGGATTTTAGGCCGTCACAATGGCGGCTCTGTGGCTGGGCCTCCGCAGAGCTCACTGCTGCTTATTCCTCACATAAAGGCCATCTTTATGTGAGGAATAAGCCCCGCCCACACAGGTCAGGTCATGGTAGGGCTGCTTTTTAACACATCTCCTGCACAGGTCGCAAACAGAGCCTGGAGAATGAGATTTTCAATGAGGTGCTAAAGGTCACTTAGTCGTGTGTGTGTCGGACTAAATGGAAAGGCTTCTTGTATGTCACGTCATGTTGCATTTGTTTCTTAAAGGTTAACCAGTTAGTGACCCAGATTCTTCCCCCATTTGTAGCGCCCCCTATGGATGACGGCATCCATAACATTCACCTGTGACACGGGCCAGCACTGAAAGAGACAAGCTGCCAGTCTGGTTCCATAAGCAGTCAGTGTCAACAAGAAAGTAGAACAAAACAGATTTGTGTATCAGACACATTTCCATCATTGACAGTTTTTTTTTTTTTTTTTAAAAGATCCAAAACGATGGAGAAATACTGTAACACAAAACTCTCATATTGTATGTTTGCCTAGAGAGTTGTTGGTGGCTATAATCATTCCTCCTGTCCAAGACTACACCAAGCGGATCCATTGTCCCACCTGCGGCTTTTTCCTTTTTAAATAGCTTCTTTTCCACCAACATTTCCAGTAACTTTTGTTTCCAGGAATTTATTTACCTGGATAAAAGAATTCCTGGTAATCTGTGTGGTTTGTGTTTCCACCGCACTGCAAAGTTCAGGAAAATGTATTCAGAGGAGGCTGATGACATAACGGGGAGTGGTAAAGGAATCTGCACTACACCTCCGGTCCAGAGGTTGTTTCGGCGTGTGCCCTATATTTAGCTCCGCCAACTTGTCGGCTATTCTTCCATAGACTTGGTCGTGTTCCACCAATCAGTGTTCCTCAGCACACAGCCCTGCCCCCCAAGAATTCAGGGAATCTGAAAAGTCCTACCCCCCTACTAGTTACTTTTTTCAGGGAAAGTTTGGGGTTGAGGGAAAGTTTTTACCCCGGGTAATTTCGGTGGAAACACGCCAAGGTTTTTCAAAATCCTGTGTAAATGATAAAAGTTCCTGCGGTGGAAAAGGGGTTCATGTTATCGTCCCTCACACTGGCTGCTAACCAGGGCCTTTGGTGTGTCACACACTTAAAGTCCCACGAGCAAATCGGCGACAAATAGGTTCCCCTTGAAGGTTTTTTAAATTAAATAAAATTACATTTTTGTAAGCAAGACTTTGCCTCTGTATTAGAAAACGTGTGTGCACAACATACCGATACAGCCAATTAAAATTAATTCGTACCAGCTATGGACGTCATGCAGAAACATTCCACCATAAGACTCTGAGACAACATCATCTTCTCTCTACTGCTGACGGTGTTGAATTTGCAGCTCAGCTCACAGATAGTTAATACGACACAGTCTCTGGTTTTTGTTTGATATCTAGTGTCAGTGTCTAGTGTCAAAATATTGTTGCACATTTACGATCTGTCGTCAGCGCAGTGAGCTTGTTTTTTTGTTTACTATATTACAGGAATGCTGCTGTCACACTGAATGTCCTGCTGAGCCTCGTTTAAACTTTAAAACTTATAAAAAAAACAAACAAACCGAAAACAAATCATCGATTATTCGTTTTGAACAGGCAAATCTGATCGGACTAACTTAACTCTGAGTCAGGTACAGCCCTACAAACCAAAGGCTGCCTAAAGGGAACAAGTCAAAATAAAAATTCCTACTGTTAGGTGGATCTGTTCTGTACACACGACTTCTACTGCACGTCTGTCCGTTCTGGAAGAGGGATCCCTCCTCAGTTGCTCCTCTTTTCCCTGTTAAAGGATTTTTTGGGAATTTTTGCTGATCCACTGAGGGTCTGAGGACAGAGGGATGACGTATGCTGTAAAGACTCTGAGACAAATTGTGATTTATGATACAGGGCTTTATAAATAAAATTAAACTGATTTACGGTCTGTGAAAAGGCAGCATTTATATAAACACCAACCTTTTAACAAACCGGAGAGAAAGACGGTCTGTGGTCTTAAACAGATTGATTGCTGTTGTATGTCCGACCACCTCCTCCTGTCCCTCAGTGAATATTCATCACATGAATTTAATAACATGCTTTTATTTAATCCTGAGTGTGAGGCCACAGTCTGTATTTAATATTACACTGGACTAGCGACCGTGTGACGACCCCTCCGCTCTCCTCTGGTCTCTGTCCAGTCGGACTCTTGGGTGGGCGGCGAGGAGGAACCTCTGACCGGCTTCACCTGGCGAGGCGGCTGCGAGAGGGAGACCACGGGCATCCTGGCCTGGAGCGAGGTGTTCGTGGTGGAGAAACCAGACGGCTGCAAGGTCAGGTCACAGGCCGACGCCCAGTCAGCGTCTTCTGTTAAATCCTCCTTTAAAAACATGTTTCAGGACGTGTCGTGTGTTCACAGTAATGCTGCGAATGACACTGAAGTTAAAGAGCTGTGTTGTCGTTCCTGCAGGTTGCAGTTCTACTAATCGACACACAGGGGGCGTTTGACAGCCAGTCCACCATCAAAGACTGTGCCACGCTGTTCGCCCTGAGCACCATGACCAGCTCCGTTCAGGTCAGCGGTATTTCACAACTCCAGCTGTGCCGTTCAGTGTCAGACATCACAATCGGAGTCCTGTGTGTGTTTGTGGGTTTGAAGTGATAAAGGTCTTGATGTGACGGCACCAGGTGACTAACAGGTTGAGTTGTTTTGCTGTGTGCGTTTCAGGTGTACAACCTGTCCCAGAATGTCCAGGAAGACGACCTCCAGCACCTCCAGGTCAGTAACAGCCTGCGGTCAGTTTTACAAACAGCTCCCAGCCTATTCTGCCTTCTCTCCAACCAACCGATACGGGGTAAAAAAAAATCTGCACTCTACCTGGACTAACTAAATCAGCCACAGGTGACTGAGTACACTTACCGGGTACAGTTGTGTGTGTCCACTATGCATGAGGTGAGTCATAAATACTTTGATTTGCAAAACGTGCGTCGGTGCTTTTACTCCAAGTGAAAGCAACCCAGAGCACTTTGTCAAGACGGCAGCAGAAAGCACCGCCCTGTTTCCTTTTTGTCCCCAAACATGATTTATATCAAGATTATCAACACGCTCATTATATAAGCTTTTGTACGACTTCAAATGACGAATAGAATTGGAAGTTGTTGTGTCTTCGTCTGTAGTCTTCAACCCGCACTTTTTTCAAACTGCAGCTTGTGTAAAGTGGAAGGGATGGGTACATTAGTGAGGTCAGTGTCACTGGTGCATGCTGCTGTAAAGGCCCTGACACACCAAGCCGACGGTCGGCCGTCGACCAAAGTTAGGCCGTCGGTGAGCGTCTGTCGCCCTAGTTTTTGCGGTGTGTCCCGCACCGTCAGCGCGTCGGTGTTGGCGGCTTTTCGGCCGATTGAGCATGTTGAATCGGCGGCGGAGCTAGTCGGTGAAAGAGATCACTCTGATTGGCTGTTCAGGTTTTATTTCCTTGCCCCTGTAGCGAGTGAATCTGCCTGTAGTGAAACCGGGGCTAACCGGTGCTTCCTCCTCAGGCTCCACTTCACTCAGCTGCCCCACAGACCCGCTGCTTCTTCACACTTTAACCTGAATAACAAACCGGAGCTAGCTGGGAGCGGCTAGCGGAGCGTTAGCCGCAGCATGACCGGAGGGAAGCACAGCCAGTTAGCCTCCGCTAGTCTCTGAGCTAGCCCCGGCTCTCCGTTTGGATCCAACCGGAGCACCGAGCCCTGGTTTGTTATTCAGGTTAAAGTGGGAAGAAGCAGCGGGTTTATCGGGCAGCTGAGTGAAGTGGAGCCTGAGGAGGAAACACCGGGACCGTCTGGATGTAATAGTTCGTGGAGGTGCTGCGGCGCTTGGCTGCAAAATAGAACCACCCGAATATAGATCCACATCGGGCACGAGAGTCTTTTCTGGGAGGATCCGTACGTCATAAGGTGCACTACCTCTATTTACGCAGTGTCCATTTGTCTAAAGGTTTGTTAGAAACAGTTGCTGCTTAAGGCCAGCTGTGTCACCCTAAAGTACGTGTCCAGTTTTGTTCAGATTTCAGCAAAAGTTAAATCATTTCTACCTTCTGATAACGAGATGTCTCACTGCTCTTCACTGTCCAACCTGACAGCAGCTGTTGATTTCTAATCCAGCAGATTTACAGCAGCATTTCAGTTAAAGCTCATCCTCCTGTGAGTGAAGAGCTCCATATCAGGTGTTGTTTGATGTGTTCAGGTCTGAAGCCAGCAGCCTTTATACCTTATGAGGCAGAGAGAGGCTTGGACTGACAGCCTGACTTAAATTGGTCACAGTAGAAAGTTCTCTTCCATCTTTGGTCCCAGCTGCTCATCACTGCACTCCAGACATCACCTGTCAATCACACAGTGAGGGCGGGGTCGTTCTGATTTTAGATCATTGCTGGGCTTTTTTCCCCTCAGAGCTGAGTGATGCTCACATTGTTCTGGATTCCCTTGAAAAAAATATTGGGATTCTTATTTTAAAACAGGTTCTGACAAAGTATCAGCAGCAATGAGGCAACAAACACAAGTCAGACCAACCTCCTCAGCTTCGATCCAGTGTTTTCTTTCTTGTTTATTCCAAACAAAGACGAGTCTCATCTGCTGCTGAAGCACAAAGGACTTTGTAGAGTGTAAACCAGCAGCTATGAAGCTTTGATGGACTGGATAAAGGCGAATCAGATACTCACATGTTTGATCCTACACTAACTGAGCTTTATGACCATGTTTCGATGTTTGATTAGATTTTAAGCTGCTGGTTGTTTCTTCTCCTCAGCTCTTCACGGAGTACGGACGGCTGGCTATGGAGGAAGTCTACGAGAAGCCCTTTCAGGTGCGATGTGCTAACCACGCTCACAGTCCACGTGATATTCACACAGCTTGAGTTTAGAGAGCTTCTGAGACATGAACATTTGAACTTCAGTTCTTGAAAGACCAAATGAAACCTTAATGTTCCTCTGTTTATAGCGAGCTGTTTAAGACGCTCCATTTTAAAGGGATAGTTTGCTTCTTTGTTTTTGTTTTTTTTGTTTTTTGTTTTTTTTGAAGTAGGGTTGTATAAGGTACTTGTTTATGGTCAGTGTATTACCCAAAGTAGGTGGCGGTTGGTACTCCTTTAGTTTGGAGAAGCAGGCTGGAGACATGGAAGCTAGGCAAGCTCCTAAAAATCAGTTGAAGTGTACACTACATGGAGCATATTTCCACCACCTTGCTGTCAGATCTTGATTTCTCACAGGAAACTGAAGCCATTATCTCTTCTGCTCAATATATGTTCTCTTCAAAGCCTCTACATTCCAGAATCCCCTTTCTCACCAAAGTTAGCACATGTATGCAGGTTTTTACGCCTCTTCACCGGCGACAGTCGTAGCCGGAGGCATTTTGTTTTCAGGTTGTCCGGCACATTCCTGTGAATGTAATATCTGAAGAACAGCTTTCTTTAAATTTGGCACGAACATTCCCTTGGACTCAACGATGGACTGATTAGATTTTGGTGGCCATACATCAAAGATCACGGTCTGTGTGATATCATCTGTCTCATTCTCGTGAACGTGGTATCCCAAGAATACCTTGAGGGAATTTCTTCAAATGTGGCACAAACACAAAGCACCAAATGTACGCCGTCCTCTTCACTGGGTACATAATAATAAACTGTTGCCCTGGATGTGAAGACATCATTGAGATTTTGCTGACTTTGTTAAATTTTTGAAATGAAGAGCTCCCTCCTCAGAGACAGAACTGTCATATAATATCCGGTTGGTTGATGATGTCAGCTTCGTCTTTGATCATAAACTTAAAGTTTTATGCCGTTTACTTCTCATCGCTTTCAAAAAAGGCTCCTCTCCCAGTATTGTATATCTATAGAAGAAATCCCAGAGTCTGATTCTTCCGTCAAAACAACAAATGTCCTGCATCTGCATCTTTTGTCAATGGAGTCTGGTGGCTTTGAAGAGAACTCTATTTTTATGTAACTGCTTCAGTTCCCTGTCTGACAGCAAGGAAAAGAGGTGAAAATATTCCAAATATTGCGTACACTTCAACTGATACTGAGTTTTTTAGGTGTCTAAAATACATTTTGTTGCTGCCCATGTCCACAGCAGTACATCACTTAGCTCCTCTAAACTGGGGGCGGGCTGACCCGTTATAGTAGGTAATACACTGACTATGGATAAATACCTCATACAACCCCACCACCAAAAATCTGAACTATCCCTCAAAGTTTGTGTGACTGTATTTGTGTTGCAAACAAATCTGAAGAAAAACTGTGTCAGAATAAGTTATTATTACTATTATTATTATTATCATTATTATTTTCATCTTTTCCCTTAATGACTGAAGATCAGTTATGGTTCCTGGATCAATAAGCTGAATGTGTCCTTGTGTTCAGACGCTGATGTTCCTGATCAGAGACTGGAGTTACCCTTACGAACATCCGTACGGTCTGGAGGGAGGACAGAGCTTCCTGGAGAAGCGACTGCAGGTCAGTTTCTTCGCTCAGGCTGGAGGCTGGTTTTAACATCTGCAGACTGACCACATGTTCACGTCCGTGTCCACGTCTGTGTTCAGGTGAAGCAGAACCAACACGAGGAGCTGCAGAACGTCAGGAAACACATCCACTCCTGCTTCTCCAACATCAGCTGCTTCCTGCTGCCTCACCCTGGCCTCAGGGTGGCCACCAACCCCCACTTTGACGGGCGGCTCAGCGGTACAACACTGACACTGACACAACAACAGCTCCACAGGCTCAGCAGCCAGTCAACACAAGTCAGCTTATATGTGCTCGGTTTGTTTGTGTGTGTCTCAGATATCGATGAGGAGTTTAAGAAGGAGCTGGTGAACCTTGTTCCGACGCTGCTCTCTCCAGAAAACCTGGTGGAAAAAGAGATCGGAGGAGTTAAAATCACCTGCAGAGACCTGCTGCAGTATTTCAAAGTGAGTTCATGTTCCATCTGTCCAGCGTGGCCTTTCATCTGGTTCACTGGGTCAGTGAGACAGAGTTCCCCCAGATCCTTAACAAGTCATTGAATCAATTTATCTTATAATATGGCCTTAATGGGTATTAAAATCTCTTAAATCAATCGTTCAAAGTCTAAAGAATGCTGAGACACGGGAGGCAGGATTTTATGAATCTTGTTATGCCTCTACACCGGCGATAGCTGTGGCCTGAGGCATTATGTTTTCGGGTTGTCCTCATGTCCGTCCGACTGTCCCATCACTTGAAAGTGCTGATTTGAAACTCTTTCCCAGTTTTTGTTTGACGTGGATAGACCATGTGATATGACAGTTTTAATTTGATGGTACAAAAATATTTATCTGTGTGTAAATTGGGCCGGGATGTGCAGGTGTTGCATTTCTTTCAATATATTCGTCATTTTTTATCATTTTACAAATGGAAAAATTGGTGGAATCAGCTGGTTATAATCTACGTGGTGAATATACCAGAGAGGTCTGACGTGGATCGGGGGCGGGGCCAAAATTGCCGCACCCGAAGTCAACCGCAGGAGTTGGCGGCGGGCAGTAGAGACAACAAAAGAGTGTTTGAAAGAGAAGAAAAGAAGAACAATAAAACTGTGCCCCATTGTATATGTTAACAAAGTAGGTTAAAGTGAAAAAATAATTGATTAACAGATCATATAGGTGAAAATAAAGATGTCAAACGTGGGTATGGTAAACATTTTTTATGTGGTACATAAAGGCAAAATCAAAATATTCAGAAACAACCAAAACAGGCTCAGACTCCAAAGGGTTAAACATCCATTTATTTAGTCTGGCTTTTAATGAATGTAAATCTTTTATTTTATATATATTCTGGCATTTGTACTATTCTTACAGGGCTCTGTACTTTTCATTTACCTTCACTTTTATATTTCATTTATCATTCGTGTCCTTCGATTGTCTAATCTTGATTTCCTTTTGCTTTAGTGCTGCATTTTATTGTGAAGCACTTTGAGCCGCTTCCCTTGCATTGAAAGTGCTCCATAGATAAAGTTTATTATTAAAATGTTAGATTTAAAGCCTTAAAGTTTTTGTTGTGACTGTTGTAAATCCCCTGCTGTCCTTTGGATGTGGTGATTGTAAATGTTTTGATGTCTCTGGAGAGCAATAACCGGGGGAACAATCATGAGTCCTGCTCTGAATTCTGTCTGTCATGTTTTCAGGCTTACATGAAGATCTACCAGGGAGAGGAGCTTCCTCACCCCAAGTCCATGCTGCAGGTCAGCTCAGCTCACACTCACTGCACTTCAGATAATCTTACTGTTAAACAGCGCCACCTGCTGGGCAGTTGTCCACTGTGCACATCCTTTGAGCTGAATAAGAAGCTCTTAAAATGAACTTTTCAAATCATAAGTGTCGTTTTCTCTAAATGTTTAAATTGAACTTTCAGGATGATCAGACATGTTTATTTATGAGATGATGATACATTAATAATAACATATCCATCAGATCAGACTGGAGCAGACCTCATGTAAAAGGTCTGTGTTGATCTGTAATTTGTCGACTCCACTTCTCCATGTTGAATGTATGTTTTGTCATCTGTTACCTAGGCAACAGCTGAAGCTAATAACCTTGCGGCTGTAGCAGGAGCCAAAGACTTGTACAACAAAAGTATGGAGCAGGTAACGCATCACAGCCCCACTGTCACTAGACATCAGGGATCCGAAGGCGTTATATGTTTGGGTTGTTCTTCTGTCCGTCTGTCCATCCTTGTGAACGCGATATCCCAAGAAGACCTGGGGGGATTTGTTTTTGTTTTGTTTTTTGTTTTTTTAATTTGGCACACGTCCACTTGGACTCAGAGATGAACTGATTAGATTTTGGTGGTCAGAGGTCAAGGTCACTGTGACCTCATCCATCGAATCAGTGTCTCAAGAACACCTTGAGGTAATATCCTCAAATTGTCACAAACATTCACTTGGCACATAAGTGAGGGAGTTGAAATATCTTTGGGTCTTGTTCACCAGTGAGGGTAGACTGGAGTGAACCCATGGTTCAGAGAGGGCTGAGCTGAAGGGCAAAGCTTTCGATTTCTTTACTTTACTTTATTTGAGCAGGGACAAAACATACTAATCCACAGTGATAGACACTAAAACATGCATAAGTATGCCAGCGTTAGCAAGGTTGGTAGTTTTCAGCTGCAGTCCCTGGGCTAGATGTTAAAGCCAAAAACAAAATATATAAAGACATTTTTAAAACTAAATTAGTAGCAAATATTTAAAAGGACATTCATGCATCTAGTTACACATGCAGTAATAGCTAAATTAAAGAGTGTTACCACACGATCTAGGGGCAATACAAGGACAATACACGGTCAGGCGACACAGTACAGTCGGACTAGCATGCAGATAGTCATGCAGGCAACACACACACACTATGCAGAGCAGGTAATAAACATTATGTACAGGGACACATGGGACAACACATGATCATGCATTGCACAGGCAGGCACACAAGGAGACAGTCAAGAACAGTCAGGCGAGCGGGCAGGCACACAGGGTTGGGCAGCTGCGATCCATCTCCGTCCCAACCCTCTCCTATGGTCATGAGCTCTGGGTAGTGACTGAAAGAATGAGATCACAGATACAAGCAGCCGGAATGAGTTTCCTCTGTAGGGTGTCTGGGCTCAGCCTTAGAGATAGGGGGAGGAGCTTGGACATCAGGAGGGAGCTCGGAGTAGAGCCGCTGCTCCTTCACATTGAAAGTGGTCAGTTGAGGTGGTTCAACATTTGATCATACACTAATAATGACCAAATTTCACACCTGTCTAATAGGATTATTTTCAGATATGTGGAAAGATCTTGTCATCCTGTTTGCAGGTCTGTGGCGGAGACAAACCCTACATTTCTCCAGCAGAGCTGGAGCGCCGTCACATGGAGCTGCGGCAGGCATCGGTGCGGCACTTCCGCTCCGTTAAGAAGATGGGTGGCGACGATTTCTGCCGGCGCTACCAGGAGCAGCTGGAGGCGGAGCTCGATGAGGCCTACACCAACTTCAGCAAGCACAACGACGGCAAGAACATCTTCTACGCCGCGCGGACGCCCGCCACACTGTTTGCTGTCATGTTTGTCATGTACGTGGTGTCACTGGTCACGGGCTTCGTGGGCATCAACTCTGTGGCCACGCTGTGTAACCTGGTGATGGGCGTGGCTCTGACAGCGCTCTGCATCTGGGCTTACGTCAAATACTCTGGAGAGTTCCGTGAGGTCGGAGGAATCATCGACCAGGTGGCTGAAACCCTCTGGGAACAGGTGAGAGGACGGGCCTTACATGATTACACCCTTCTGGTTTCAGCCGTCAGCCACACTGAAAGCTTTGATCTACTGATTCTGGTCATCCTGACAACCTGAATTTGCTTTTTTATTTTGTATAATAGGGATGAGACATGAGATGTGCATGGACCAATGAGGGCACCGTAACCTTCCTCACATAAATACATGACATTTCCGTCTTTTGAGCTTTGCCTGGAGCTCCTTAATCACCTCTTCTCGTAGTGTCCTCTTCTCTCACTGCTCTCCTCATTAACTAACAGAAGACTTCATGGTTTAGACTCTGTATTGATGCTTGATTCACTTGGAACACATTTCTGTCATCCTTCACCTTCTTTTCATCCTCTTCCTCTTTATTTTCTCTCAATGCTTCCAGAGGACTCCACGAAAGGTGAGTTCTATTTACCTGTACAGGTTCCTGAGTTTGGTCCAGTTGTGTAAAATAATCCTCAAACAGTTTAAAGACAAAGAGATGCAGGGTTCCCACTAGAGGTCGACCGATAGTGGATTATTAATGGCCAATATAATAACGAAAGTTTGGAGCAGTAAAGTGAGATGGAAAGTTTATTGTGCATTCACTGTGCTGACCATGCTTGCTAGCAAAACAGAACGCACATAACACTATTAATATAACCAGAAACCATATAATGCCCCTAATAAAGAAGTAAAGCTGTCCCACATGTGTTCACTTTCATTTAAATCATACAGATTATCTAAATCACACATTTCCTTGTATTTGCATGTGGGGAACTCTGTGCAAAAGCCTTACAGCCGCACCTATGTGACAAGTGGAGGTTACAGCTATCGGAGCCCCGTTTGGCCATTAATGATAATGAATTCTACTATAGAATCGACTGCTGTGCTGTGTGGCCATTAAAATATCACATTTTAAACTACCAAAATAAAATCAGGGAAATTGAGTAAAGTATGATGGAAGAGTTATGAAAACATTTTGAAAATTCATTGGTAAAGACGTGTGGGAACGCTGGAGAGGATTTTAAATTCAACAGGTCAGGAGTTTAACATGAGCAGAAACATTGCAACATTTTCATGCTGCTCAGCTTCAAACCTGTAAGAACTTATATCAGGTTCAATTCAAATTTTCAATTTTATTTGTAAAGCCCAATATTACGAATTACAAAGTGCCTTAGAGGGCTGTAGAACACACAACATCCCTCTGTGCTTGGTCCTTCGGGTAAGGGAAAAACCACCCAAAAAAGCCTTTTGTGGGAAAAAATAGATAATAATAATAAACGTTTGACAAAGTGGTTTACAATAAGAGTATTATAAGCACTAATGAGCAAACATAAAATCATAGTCGTAAACCCTTAAATCATAATATCAAGTAAGATACAACATTTTAAAAGAACTGCACCAGCGTGAAGCTTAAAAAGAAAACAATAATGGTAGAAACCTCCAGAAAGCATCTGAGGATGGATCCCTCTTTCAGGACGGACAGACGTACAATAGATGTCAAAATCCCATAAACACATTGACAACTGATGTTGTCAATGTGGACTTTCTCAAACATATCTGATATGACCAAATGGGAGCGCTCTGCACACGGTCTTTTAAGTTGCGTTTCCACTAAACACTTCAGTGTGGTACCACTTGAACCGGTACGAAACCTTTACAGACATGTATCTAAACCTTAGATCTGTTTCACTGCAGACAGTACTCTTACATGTATCCGGGGGTGTTTCTCACAACTCTGTCCAACTCTCGCTTTACTTCCTCTTTACCGATGATGCAGAGGAACGTCTGCACCTCGTTGATTGACCACAGAACAGGATGGCATGCCACCATTTTCAGAACAGAAAAGAACAGCGTCGAGTGCTTAGAGTTGCAATCAATGGAATATTTGGAAGATCAACTTTCTTGCTTAACTTAAGAACTCAATGAACAAACCCACGATTTTAGTCCCTCCAGAATTGGCTAGACTTTGACGTTAAACCTGAAAATAACTGCTGGGTAAAGGTAGCCATATGATGCTAACAGTCAGCCCTGTGACAGGCACATAGCTTCGGTCCTGCAGCAGCAGTCTGATAAACAGTGAGAGAATTAGTACGCTGCACACAGCTCCACAGTGAAATGAGACATTCCCTTTGTCTTTTTTAGTTTTGAACAAGTTATGTCTTAAATTTTTCACTTATTTGACCATTGCATGCCGTGCTGCGACGGGACTCAACTGTTCTGACCTTTCACACCTCGAATGCTCACTTTGCTGGTACCATTCACATCTTTTTACACTGGAAACGCAAAAATAACTATAATGTGTAACAAACTGAAATTTAGTGAGCTGCACTGCTTGGTGGAATCAGGGCTCTTGTACACCTGGTGTTAACATGTGATCTGCATCTAGATAATGACATTTGATCCACACGTTTCACATTTACACCTGGTCGTAGAATGTAGATGTAAATGTGCTGATTAGTCAGATGTGGCCGGTGGACTCGTCATAGTGTGTCTTAGGTCGAGGGAAGCGCTGCCACAAATGGACATAAAATTAATTTATGAGATATATCAGTGTGTCATCTGCATAATGGTGAAATGAGACGTTATGGTTAATGATCTAAAGGCAGCAGTTAGAATTTTTAGCACGACTTTGGTTCTTGACTATTTCAGTATTCAGGGCTTTGCACTCCTCCAGCTAACCTCCTCCTCCTCTTCCTCCAGGTTTTCTCCAAACTCTTCGAAGTGGCCCGGAGTCGAGTCCCTTTGGGAAGCCTGATCCCAGCGCCACGGCCCCGGCTCGCCTCAAACAACAACGTCAAGAAGAAAAACTAGCAGCACGCCATCTTGTTCCCGTCACGTTTATCCCCCCTCTCCCTCACTCTCTGCTCGGTTTTGAAACAACGTCTTTTTAGGACGGTTTGAGACGTGTAAATGAGTTTTTGTTCCCTGACTGTAGATGAAGGTTCCTCGCCGTGCCGGCTGTAGGTTTAAGGACTCGCCATAGACCCGGACGAAGCAGTGTGGTGTATTTTATTATTTGTCAGTGGGCGGGGTTAAGGTATTTATTGGTGGGAGGGGCCATTATTCTATCACCGAGTGTCATCCCAGGTGTGTGTTTGCCTGTTGGATGAAGACAACTCGACATTCCCATTTATGTGAATGTATGAATGAAGAGCATGACCACAGACCCTCCTCTTGGTTCCCCTCTCCTCCCTCCTGTCGTCTCCGTCAGGTTGGTTTCTTTTGCTGGGCGGCGTCACGAGGAGGAGTCACAACCAAAGTTTACAGCTTTACTTATAGAAGCTCTCAGACTGAGCGGACTGACAAACTGCAGCTGACGTTTCTAGGACTTCAACAGTTTGGTTTTTGGGAAATTTTACAGAATATCTTACTCAGAATCACAAACTCATGGATGTTTCTACATTTCTGTGCAGGAAAAGTGTGTGTTGGAACAGTCAGACTGATCGAGTTTAGCTTCATGTCTTAATGAAACTGAGTCGACTCCACTTCAGTTGACAAACACGCCTCCAGCTGTGAGGCTGTCGGAAACTCTGAACTTTTATATCCATTGAAATTACCTCTAGTCTGTCAGTGAGATCAGAGGAACAACAAAAATACTTGTCCATTGAGTTTAGTTTTTGACCAAATGCCTGCGGTAAATGTTCACTTGTGCCTTGTTTTCACTACATGGTTCGACTCCTTTTACCTTTGGCACCATCTCCTTTTCGCTGCAGAAATGACCTCCTCAGTGTGGGCAGGACTCTCAGCTGATTGCCATAGTGACACCACGTGAAACTTCTGTGACATCACCTTTAACGCCACACTCAGCCAAAACAGAAGAACGTCTGCACCTCGTCAAGGTGCCTTAAGAAAAATTCTTCAAATTTGGCACAAAAGTCCTGTTGGACTCAAATGGACTGATTAGATTTTGGTGGTCAAAGGTCATGTCGCTGTGACCATGAGTCTGTCTCATTCTTGTGAACGTGATATCTCAAAAGGCCTTAAGGGAACATCTCAGATTTGGCACAAGCATTCGATTGGACTCGAGGATGAACTGATTAGATTTTGGTCCTCAAAGATCAAGGTCATTGTGGCCTGGTGTGTCTTTGCCTCGTGAGTGCAGCATCTCAGCAACAATTTGACAAATGTCCACTCGGACTCAGCGATTAACTGATCCAGAATTTTGTGGTCAAAGGTCACTGTGACCTTGCTTCTGTCTCATTCTCGTGAGCGTGATATGAGAAGGCGTTAAGGAAATTTCTTCAAATTTGGCACAAACGTCCACTTCGACTCAAGGATGAACACCTTACAATTTGGTATGTGAAGGTCAAAAATCCATATGCTAATTTGACAAAGTTTCACACAATGGTCCGACAGGATAAAATGATGACGTGATGACATTTTATATCAAAAGCTCAAAGGTCAACAACTGGTCTGAACGTGCTGTCATCACTTGACCTCACTACAGGACTCAGGTCATGTGGCAAACAGCCTAAACCTCACTGAGTAATTATTAGTTCAGTATGTTAGCTTAGCATTGCTCATTTTCATCAGTGGTTTTCTCAAACATGGCATTTTTAAATAGTTTTTTTACGCGGCTGTGGGAGCAGATAACAGGAAGTGTCTCCGTGCGACTTAATGTTTTAAATTTTGAATACGAAAATGATTGCGTGTAGTTAAATCAGAGTCCACAAGAATTGAACGTTGTTGGCAGGTGCTTCAAGCTCTTGTGAATTTGCAAAAACATTCTTAGAATTTTAAAACCTGCTTCATATACAAACAATATTTTCACTCTGCGTCTTCGCAAACATTAGAAAACAAAACATGATTCTAGCCTGCACGTGGCTGACAAACCACAGGGGCAGTTTCCCACAGGCAGAGCTAAACTCTGCTCAAATCAGCGCTGAACGCTTTCTGTCAATTCACTTATTTCGAATAAATATACAGGATTCAGACACTTACTGAAGGTCTCTACATGCTTGACTCTGCCTACAGTCTCTGTTCCAAACTAGACGTCCATGAGTTTGTCTGACTCTGTTAAAGTAGAGCTGTAAGTAAAATAAGCTAAATTTCCCATAAAACCAGCTGACCCTACAAGTAGCCAGCTCAATTACTTGATCATGTCATCTTTATTGATTTGTTTGTTATTTTCAGATCAGAAATGGCATCATGATTTTCAGTATTAACCTCTTTTTGTGTTTTTAATTTACTTTAAAGGTTCGCAGTTCAGATGGATCTCATGTCTGGAGTCAGGAACTATTTATTCACGAACAGTCTATCCTTCTGTCACAGCCCCGGCTCTGTACTTAAAGGGACAGTTTGGATTTTTTGATGTGGGGTTGTATGAGGTTCTTATCCACAGTTAGTGTATTACAAACAGCAGATAGCAGCTGGCACGCCCCCAGTTTGGAGAAGCAGCTAGAGTCCCCATTAAAGCTAAGTAACGCACTGCTGTGGACGGGGTCAGCAGCAAAACTTATTTTAGACACCATAAAAAAAACTTAATATCAGATGAAGTGTATGAAATATTAGGAATATTTTCACTGCTTTACTTTACTGTCAGTACTGAAAATAATAATACAGCTAGTTAGTTAGCCACCTAGTTCACCTCGCTGTTTTGGGTAAGTGCGGGACAGTGATTTAGCATTAGCTAGTTAGCATGAGTAATCAAGAATTAATGGGTAAGAGTTAGTCTATCATCGGTGTTGTGTACTGTATTTTTTTTCTTTTATGAATAGGCCAATTTATCTTTGCTAAAAAAAATGTTAGATTAATTTTATTGTGTGTTTTGGAAAAGAATTTGGAAAAATTTTGAAAAAAGAAAAAAAAAACACAACCTTAAATTAGAACTTTAATTCAAGTCCCAAACAATAATTTAGTAGTCCCTCGTGCAGTAACTCTGAGGGTCTCTTAGGGTCACCGACCTCCTGTTGAAGACCCAGGATTGACTGCTTTGCTGTCAGACAGCCCTTTCTGACAGGGAGCTGAAGCAGTTAAATCAGTCTATGTGCTCTCCGAAGCCAGACTCCATTAACAAAGACAGTAATTTTAGCTTGCACGACACAGGAGCTGCTGGACTACCGCTGCCTCAATCACTGTGTTTCTTTGGTTAATTGTGCGACTCTGGTGAATCCCAAGTAACCCTTTAAAACACCGAAGTCACACAATAATAGAAAGAGACTAACTAATCGAGGCAGCGTCGACTAGTAGCTCCTGTTTTTGTCAATAGAGTCTGGCTTTAAAAAAGAGAGATAGCAGCTTCCTGTTGGAAAGGGCTGTGGGACAACAGGGTGAAGCAGTAGAAATATCCTAAACACCGTGTACTCTCAGACTGATACTGATTTTTGTAGGTGGCTAAAAGATGTTTTGTTGCTGCCCTCATACAAACCCGCCTCAAAAAAATCTGAGCTATCCCTTTAACTTACAAACATGAGATTGGTATCGATCTCCAACAGAGAAACTAAACACTTTGTACTATTCCTTAAGTCTTTAATAATGTCTGGATTATTATTTTTGGGATGTCTCATTTAACCTGGCAGGTCATGATGATGATCCTCAGTCCTCTGCCAGCGTTCACAGGATAAAGCTTTTAAATTAGTTCCTCCAGTCCAGTTCAGCTGAGACCTTGTAGATAATATTTAATTCTGTTATTTAACTCGAGTGTTATTCCCTCTCCGTCATTCCATCTTCATCTCCACACCTCTGAAGGACTGAACCAACGCCTCTTGTTTTTAAAGCACCAGAAGCCGTTTAGTTAAAACACTAAAAATCACGTCACCACCGACATATAACATAAGCACTTTGTTAAGATGGTGTCAGTGTTTCCGTTTTTAAAGCCAAAATCCGTGAATCGGATGACTGATAGGTTCATTCCAAACATCGACCTCATCACATCGTTGTTTTCCTGAATCCTGTATTCTCCATTTAATCATCATTCCATCCACAAACATCACCACTGTGTGCTTTTTGTTTTTGTACAGTTTAGTTTTTTACATCCACACATAGGGCATGTGTATGAAATATATACATATATAAATATAAATTTTCTAGACCTTTTTGTAGCTGGAAGAACAACGGTTTGGGTGGTAGACCAGATTCAGCTCACTGGATGTAAAGGAATGCTTTCGTGATTTGTGGATATGTCTAATAAATTCCTTTTTTATATATATATTTGTAAATTTAATCTTAC
The DNA here is from genome assembly GCF_006386435.1 of Epinephelus moara. Classification (NCBI taxonomy): domain Eukaryota; kingdom Metazoa; phylum Chordata; class Actinopteri; order Perciformes; family Serranidae; genus Epinephelus; species Epinephelus moara. The sequence goes on along the minus strand of NC_065510.1, from coordinate 3,923,994 downwards.
ATGAGCACTGCGATTCCACCCCCTGCTGGCAAAGAATGTTTATAATCTGGATTTTTTTTTTTTCGTCTTCTGTTGCATTTTAAAGTTATTTTCGTTAATTTATTTTTCAATACAATATTAAACCAAACTCCTACAACACAAAAAGCGGTGTCGTTCCCTTTCTTACACGTCTGTTGTTACTGTGCAGATGTCTGGAAGGATATGTTCAGACCCAACGAAGGGCGGTAGGCTAGCCAACATTGTCAGCATGTTCAAGCTAATTAAGGCTAGCCAGCATCATTAGCTTGTTCAAGCACCAAAGGGTAGCCAACAACATTAAATGTTCAAGCTAATTAAGGCTAGCCAGCATTGTTAGCTTATTCAAGCTAATGAATGCTAGCCAATGTTGTTAAATGTTCAAGCTAATGAAGGCTAGCCAGCATCATTAGCTTGTTCAGGCACCAAAGGGTAGCCAACAACATTAAATGTTCAAGCTAATGAATGCTAGCCAATATTGTTAAATGTTCAAGCTAATGAAGGCTAGCCAGCATCATTAGCTTGTTCAGGCACCAAAGGGTAGCCAACAACATTAAATGTTCAAGCTAATGAAGGCTAGCCAGCATCGTTAGCTTGTTCAGGCACCAAAGGGTAGCCAACAACATTAAATGTTCAAGCTAATGAAGGCTAGCCAGCATCGTTAGCTTGTTCAGGCACCAAAGGGTAGCCAACAACATTAAATGTTCAAGCTAATGAAGGCTAGCCAGCATTGTTAGCTTGTTCAAGCTAATGAATGCTAGTCAACATGGTGGAATGTTCAAACTAACAAAGGCTAGCCAACATCGTTAGCTTGTTCAAGCTAATTAAGGGTGGCCAACACTTATATTTTTTTAATTTTAGATACTTTATTAATCCCCAAGGGGAAAATTCAATCTTTTTACTCTGTTCCAAGCCAAGTCCCTATGGACCTAGCTAGCCTAGGCTTGTTAGCTTGCATCAGTAAAGAAAGGCTGGCCATTATTGTTAGCTTGTGCAGGCTAATGAAGACTAGCCAACATCATTAACTTGTGTAAGCCAAGAAAGGCTTGTTAGCTTGTTCAAGCTACCGATATGCTTAGTTTGTTTTAAACTAATGAATGCCAGCCATCATCATTAGATTGTGTAAGCTCAAACGCTAGCCAACTTTGTTAGCTTGTTCAAGCTAATGAAGGCTAGCCAACATTGTTAGCATGTGTAAGCTAAGAAAGGCTATTGAACATTGTTTGTTTGTTCAATCTACTGATTGCTAGCCAGCATGGTTAGCTTGTTTAAGCTAAAGAAAGCTAGCCAGCATCATTAGCTTGTTTAAACTAGTGAATGCTAGCAAACATCGTTAAATGTTCTCGCTAATGAAGGCTAGCTAGCATCATTAGCTTGCTCGAGTTAAAGAAGGCTAGCCAAAAGCATCAGCTTGATCTCCAGCCAGCATTGCTAGCCATCAGTCTACAGAGGGAGAGAGCAGTGTTTGAATGTTACAAGTTCATGGTGCCAGAGTATATAAAAATAATAACACCTTTAACACAAATATTTTTGATGCGTTTCCTGTGTTGTGTGTTTACAGTGAAGTCTCTCGAAAATCTGTTCCAGCATTGGTTAAGAAAATATTTAACTTTTTTGTTTGAGATTAATATTTATGTTGATCAGCAGCTCATGGGTTTTTTCTTGGTGCCTTTTAGATTGTTTTATTTTATATGGCTGTTTATAAAAATTAATTTGTTTCAGTTTAATTCTGATTTTGTGTGATTTGTCAAAGTTCTTCTGTGACTAAATGTTTTTGCTGCAGGACTCTTAAAGATTTAATATCTCTGAGGCTTCTCTGTTTAAAATAGTCCTAATTTAATTCATTTTTGAAAACAATAATTTTTCTGCACCTATAAGCCGAGAGACTAATCTGTGGCTTTAATAACCAGCTCAAGGTTTCTAAACAGTCTTTTGTTACACACTCAAAGTGAACTCTGACTTTTGATCTTCTGTCTCAGTCTGAATGTGTTGAACTGGAGGGAGGTTCAGCACCGATACCTTTATTGGATATGATTATAGAGAGTGGGGAGCTGATCAAAACAGTTTTAACTCTTTATTATGATTTAGGAGACAAATAGAGAAAATATCTCCATGTTCATATCTGCACACACACACACACACACACACACACACACACACACACACACACTTCATGTAAATTCATTTATACTTAAATCGATTAACTTGTTTATGATGTGTATTTACCATCAAATGAATCATTTTTAAGTGACTGGTTATATTCAGATTTCACCATTATCTTCACACGATTAAAAATGATTGTGCACATGAAAGTTTTTGTAAAATGAAGAAGACAGAATGCAGCAGAGCAGAGGAGCCACCAGATGGCAGCAGGATTCAAAGCACGCTCTAATTGTTATAAACACATAGATATATTACAGGAACATTAATACAGTGACTTTGCAGGTAACAGAAACAACATTTATATATGTGTATTCATTATAAAGATATTTTGATCCTAATATGATGCCATGACATCATAAACTAACAGGTGATAACATATCATATCAAACACTCAAACACACGTTCTTTTTAAAATAGAATACTAAAAAAGTCTGTTGCTTCTACTGGAGAAATTCTGCAGGCAGCTTCACCTCGACTGCTCCTTAAACCAAACCAGACCAAAAAATGACTTCAGCACTGATACATTTATACAGGAATAAATAAATGTATAAAAAAAATACAGAAATAAAAACATCAGAAAATTTAATTTAGAATAATATGTATAAACAAGTATACAAGTAAATAAATTTAGAAATAAATACGGAAAAAATTAATGTATAAATAAGAACTGAAATGAATAAATGTATAAATAAAGAATAAATAAATACATATGTAAGTTTTGAAACAAATGCAGGAAAAAATAAATACAGAAAGAGGTGAATGTAAAATTAATTGGATGAATGAATGTATAAATAAATTAATAAGTAAATGTTTATGAATACATAAATGAAAAAAATAAAGTAAGTAAATAAATGTATCATTTAGTGACAAAAAAATAAATAAATCCATTAATAAATACTGGAAAAAAATAAATACAGAAATAAGTAACTATATAAATGAATTAAGGAATATAAATAAATTCATAAGTAAACAAATGTATAAATAAATACAGGAATAAATGAATGAAGAAATAAGACCGGGTATTCATAAATATTTAAGTAAATAAAATAAGAAATAGATACAGGGAAAGAAACGCATAAATAAATGAATGTAAACTAAATAAAGAAATACATAAATATATAAATAAGAATATTTAAATAAAGTATTATAGATACACGAATGAATAAATGCACAAGTAAATAAATGTATGAATAAACAAGTAAATAAATATGTAAATATATAAATACAGAAATAAATGCATAAATTACAAAACAATTAAATCAATAAATAAACCTGATAATTAAACAGGACATGGATTTAAAAAGCATCTTATTTATTTATTTATTTATTTATGTGTCCATATGTTAATGAGGTAAGGTCATAACCTTTGTGTATTTCTTTGTTGGTATTTATTCCAAAATTTATTTCAGCACGTTTGTATTCTTTTATTTATTTATTTCCTTCATTCCTTCATTTATTCATTCATTCATTCATTGATACTGTAATTTTTCTTTGTCTTTTTTTATCTTTATTTTGTTAAGTTTTGTTGTTGAGTACTAAAGTACTAACACAGTTGTGTAGTAATAGATTACATGAAGGAACTTTCTCTTCTGTTGATTCACCATTAAAACAAAATAAAATACTTGCGTTTGAAATAAGTATGAAAATATAAACGGAGCGTGTTTTAGCAGGAAGCAGCTGAGGATGCTGGGATATTTTTAGGATGACGATGATGAAGATGAGGATGACGGGGAGGAGGAGCTCTGACGTCATGGTTTTGTGTGTGTTTTTTGTAGCTCCGCAGTGTCGCTGTGTGAGCTGACAAACCGCTGGAAGCTGCAGGGAGGATTCTTACTGTAACACTTCTTCACTCCTTTTCTTCATCCTCCTCCTCCTCCTCCTCCTCGTCTCCTTCCTCTTCCTCTCCCTGTCTTTCTGTCTCTCTTTGTCTCCATGCGGGTCTCTCTCCCGCACCAGCGCAAACAGCGGGCCTTCCTGTAGCCGCCGCCCCGGCCTCCCTCGCCCTCCGGCCGGCGGAGCCTCCCAGCTGAGCCCCGCTGAGGTGGCCTGGTTCCCGGCGAGAGATGCTGTAGAGCAGCCGGCGGACGAGATGCTTGTCCCGGACTGAAGAGAGCAGATAGCCGCGGAGGAGAGCAGGAAGATGTCCGGCAGGATGCCTCTGACCCCGGTGAGCGAGAGAGAGTCTGAGCAGGTAAGGCTGCTTCAACGCCTGATTATTGATTATTGATGGAGTTTACTGTGTTATTTTAAAATGGAGCTGTTTTTTATGATTATTAGACATTTGTGATGTTTTATCATTGATGTGGTTAAATTATTTTGATTTTCATTCTAGTTTTATCACTAATGAAGTTCTATTTATTATTTTATTGATGAGGAGCTGATGTAATGAACAGTCTGATCACACTGATTGATCCACATATTAGTGCCTGGCTCATACTGTTAATATGTAACTTCAGTGTGGCTGATGTCCACCATGATGACATGTTTCATGTCTCAGAATCAGCTGGAGGAAGGCGTTAGAGGGTCTCCAGCTGTCCGTGAGAAACTCTGTGGCCCCAAACCTACGATTACACATGGGGCCCTTTCACAACAACAGGGCCTTAAAGGGATAGTTTGGGCTTTTTGAAACTGGGTTGTGTAAGGGTATCTATTCGCGTCAGTGTGTGGCTGATTACGATGGCTGATTAGTTTGTCCGTTCTGGGCTACTGTAGAATCATGGCGGTGCAGCATGGTGATCTCTGTAGACCACGCTCTGCTCCCTTTGTGGAAATAAACGGCTCATTCTAAGGAAACGAAAACACAACAAGTCTTTTTTTCAGGTGATTATACACCAAAGATTAAAGCAGCGATGATCGGGCCCTCGCACCTTCGCACAACTCAGGGGTGCTGGCAAGATGCCACCTGATGCTAGCCTGGTTCCAGACCATAGACCCCACCCACTCAACTGAGTAGGCTTGCATCTCTGGTCTGGCATACTGCAATGAATTTGCAATTTATCTCGACCAAACAATGGACGGACCAATGAACGCCAGGGCTGGGGGCGGGTCTAGCGATTAACCAATCAGCACCACGCTAATGGCGACCGCTACAGATCCTACAGACCACATTAACCATGCTATCGAGGTATTTTGCCACTACTCGCGTTAATGGAGGACCAAATTAAGGAAGCTGCTAAACTGGATTTAATGGCGATGCAGCTGGGCGTGCACGACGACAGAGACATTTTAAGTGGGCAATGCTCGCTTGTTTTCGGCACTCCCGAGGCATGGATACTAATGACGTCAGATTCTGGGTGAGTCGTTGATCTCTACTGATTGGTTAGGGAAAAATCAAATTCCCTCCCCCTTGTAAATCGCCTTCAGTGAAGGCGATGTCAGACTGAAGGTTCTGGGAGCTTCAGTCTGACGCTCAGGCTAACCTGATGCTGCTGTTTATTTCTGTGGAAGTCAGAACCTGCACTCAGGAGTGAGGTGGTTTATCCTTCAGAGTGTGGGCGTTTGGATGACTTGTTTTGTACCACTGTCTGTGTCCACTATGTGGCGCTGGAGAACACAGTAATTATACCTCATGTTGCTGTAAGTCAATTGATGATTGACAATTGAAATTTCTGACAAGTCTTACTTCCTGGTGCGAGTAGGTGGCACAGTCACCATGACACCTAATGTGCATTAAGTTGGCTTCGGACCTGGAGCCTTATAAAACGCGAAGTTTGGGGCAGATTGGACCATGTACGCTGGAGTTACAAAGCACTTCCTGTTTGGTGGCAAACACGGTCACATGGGTTTGGGAAAACTCAAGCTGTGAGCAACTTTTGACGTCCAAGGTCTTAAGATGGTCCAGACAAAATTTCACGTCAACCGGATCTAATCTGTAGGAGGAGTTTGTTCAAGTACGACGCCTGGAAAAGGCCAAAAAATGCACCAAAATGACACATTAAATTCAAAATGGCTGACTTCCTGTTGGGTTTAAAACATGGCTCCAAGATGCTTTTTTGTATGTCTTAGGATGTTACATATGCCTACCAGTTTGCAAACTTCTATGTGAAATGTACTGCAGGGGCTGCTTTGTTGAAATTTTATAGATGGCGATTTTTTGGCAGCCAAGCACGAGACCCCCCCCCCCACCCCCCAAATATTTTTTATTTATCAGATGTGATGTGTGTGCAGAGTTTCACGAGTTTTTGAGTATGTTATGCCCCCCAAAAATGTGATTCATTCGAAGAAAGAAGAATAAAAATCCCTTGGATTTCAACAGGGTCCTCGCACCACGCGGCGCTCAGCCCTAAAAACAGACTGATTATATTATATTCCTTTTGCGCCAGTATAACCCCATAAATCCTACAAACTGGAGCTGTAAACTCACGGCCCAACTCCTGGCTCAAATATGTTTTGCTGCTGCCCCCGTCCACAGCAGGACATTGCTTTGCTTTCTAGGTGGTACTCCTGCCTGTTTCTCCAAACCGGAGACTAAAAACGTTGTTTTAATAAATTAAGATCGTCTTCGATCTGTGTCTGGAGGTAAAGATGAACACCAGAGTCAGATGGAAGAACTTGAAGTCCATCTGTGGAGTCATGGAGCAGGAAGCTGCTGTGTTAATACAAGAAATATTTGCTTTGATTATCTTCGATGATCTACGACAGCTGGCAGTATGTTTGAGTAAAGAGTGATGTTGTATTTTAATGTTTGGAGTTGTGGATTGAACACATGTGGAAGTATCTGTTGGCTGTGATGTTGTGGACAGAAGTCAGTGGATGAAGTTTACCTTCAGCTGACCCACGGTATTTTGGTGTTTTTTCTCGAGTTGTCTGTAGAACAGTTTGATGTTTTAATGCCTCATGTGAAAAGAGTTTTCGGGTCTTTGGGTTACTCTCTGGGTTACTGGGTCTTTGGTTCTTGGGATCGCAAGGTCACTGAGACTTTGGGTGTCTGGGTCTTGGAGTTTTCAGGTCACTGGGTCTTTGGTTCTTTTGGTATTTGGGTCTCTGGGTTTTTAAGTCTTTGAGTTTTTGTGTCTTTGGGTCTCCGGGTCTTTGAGTCTTGGGATTGCAAGGTCTTTGAGATTTAGAGCCTTTGGGTCTCTGGGACTTTTGGTCTCTGGGTCTTTGGGTCTCTGGGTCTCTGGGTCCTTTGGTCTTTGGGTCTTTTGGTCTTTGGATCTTTTGGTCTCTCTGCCTTTTGGCCACTGTATCTTTGGTTCTTGTGGTCTTTTGGGTCTCTGGGTCTTTGAGTCTTGGGATTGCAAGGTCTGAGTTTTTGGGCCTTTGGGTCTCTGGGACTTTTGGTCTGTAGGACTTTGGGTCTCTTGTACTCTGGGTCCTTTGGTCTTTGGGTCTTTTGGTCTCTGGGACTTTGGGTCTCTTGTACTCTGGGTCCTTTGGTCTCTGGGTCCTTTGGTCTTTGGGACTTTTTGTCTCTCTGTCTTTGGATTGCAAGATCTTTTAGTCTCTCGGCTTTTGGGCCACTGGTTCTTTGGTTCTTTTGGTCTTTTGGGTCTCTGGGTTTTTAGGTCTTTAAGTTTTTGGGTCTCTGGGTCTTTGAGTCTTGGGATTGCAAGGTCTTTGAGTTTTTGGGCCTTTTGGTCTGTGGGTCTTTTGGTCTCTAGGCCTGTGAGTCACTGGGGCTTTGGTTCTTTTGGCCTTTGGGTCTTTGGGTTTTGTGGAGGCTGGTGGACCTTGGGTGAGAATGGGGACGGTGAGGAACGGTTCCAGTGGTACCATCCACAATTTTTCACAGTGGAAACAGAAAGAAAACGTATTAAACTGAACTAAAGCGGACTGCTTTGAGGAGACAGGGCTTTATATGAAGTTTTTGCAGTGAACATTCCCTCAGTGACTTCACAGAGCATCTTATTTAATTCGAAATGTTATGTTTTTGTCTACTTTTTATGCCTCCTGTGCTCGGCACCAACAAAAATCCAGACAGCTAACATGAGCAGCAACGTAGAGGCCAGAAAATCAGCTTTTTTGTTGTTGGCGTAAATAAAAACCAGTGTTGGAGAAGAAAAAAACAAGAGACAAAAATCTATTCACGCGCTGTTAATTTCAAAACTAAGAATAAAATTTTGCAAACAGTCGGAAGGTCTCCGCTTTGAAAGTGAAGAGGGTGTGGCTGAGTATGGGCATGGTGAATGATACAGTTGCTTTCTAACTTGCTTAAAAGGCTTTGTTCCAACTGACTGCACTCTCTCCTACTAATATCCTTTTACAGTAAGAGTAGAAGAAGATCGGCCATAATCATCACGGTGAAATTCTGGCAGCCAGTTTTTTAGAGTAAAATCAAGAGTTTGTTTTTTTACAGTGTAGAGTTTCTTTACTGTTAAGATATGATTCACAGTATAATTGAATAACGTCCTGCTGCCCTGTCGTGTCTCTGTGTCCTCTGCAGAGAGACACTCAGCAGCTCCAGCTGGCTCCTTCTGTCTGTTTGCTATCGATTGTTCCCAGAATACACTGCAGGATGTGATATCAGGAGCTGCTGATGTCTTTTAGTCTTCTAGAAGTCACTTTTTAACATCCTGAAGTGTGACAGGAGAGTTTTACCCCCCCTCCTCCCTCTGTGGTGTGACCTTTGACCCCAGTCACTGTGTCATGTGCAGTTCGTCACACTGAGACTATGAAGATTCTCCTCAGTGATGAATCACTGTGAAATCAGCTGCTGGAGGCTTTCTCTGTCACCGTGGAAACTGATAGGCTTATTATGGGATCTTCTTTGTGGGAGTGGAGCCCTCCACCCTCCATCCACCCACCCGCCCTGATGATGAGACTCAGAGAAATCCACCTCCAGTCCCAACCAGACCATGACCTCTGACCTCTGATCTCCCTGTGGGGGGTAGATGATGGTGTGGTCGGGTCAAAGACACATTTACTGGTGTAGAAACAATCCTCTTGACACTTCCTGGTTAGCACAGCAGCTAACCAATGCTAGTTCTCGTCATGACCGGTCTGTTTAAGATTTTATCCTTAAAATGACCTCATGTGTGGCCAGAATGAATCATACCTGCGGTGTTGGGGAAACTACAGTAAAACTGGAGTTTACCAAACGACCAGCTACCTCACAGTGGACAGCAGTTAAACTCCAGAGTATGTAAACTAGTTTAGAAAGATGGTTCAACTCAAGGCCAGAGCCACGGAGTCAGCACTGGGGGGGACCAAATCTGCCGGGTGGTCTGGAGGTCGCCCCAGAAAAAAATTAAAATTTTGAAAACTCATTTCCTTTTATATTATTTATTGTGAGCAAGTACAGCCATACGGATAATCAAATTATGGCTTGTGGGCCAAATCTGGCCTGGGACAGGGCGCCATGTGGCCCTCTGAACATTTTGTAAGTCGCTGTGAAAAACAATGAATTCACACTTGGATTCTTGTTTGCACTTTGATTGTAAATTGTAAATGTAACTGAGCATAAAGTCTGAGTGTGTTTTCAGTCCTGTGTTGGAGAGGTGGTGGGGCCTTTTACATGTCTGTGCCCAGGGGCCCGACGTCTCCTACTCTGCCCATACCCAAGATTTTCTGAAGTCTGAAAGAAGTCTAGTTTTCTCTCAGTGTGTTGACTTAAAATATGTTGAAAGGTTATTATGGGATTTTTGCCTGATGATGCCAAGAGAAAGCTGCCTACCTCAGCTTTAAGTTGGACTGACTGTAGGATTATTTGTGTTGGAGCGTTGTGACTTTTAATAACTGCAGTAATCCTTACTGGTGGAACTGAACCTGGAAGTTCTGGTTTCACTTCAGCTCTCTGCGGTCCAGTCTCTTCCCTTTTTTTCGACTTTGGTAACAGCAAAGAAGGGAAAGGATATTTTTAATCTCAGTGTATCTGGATTTTGTATTTTCCATTTTAGACATTAGATTTTAACAAAAAAAAAAAACGTCTCTGCCTCCAGTCAGAAACAGCAGAGCAACAAATGAAAGGCAGACGTCTCCGGCTGCTGTCGTCTCTAAACTGAAGCATAAACAAAAAGAAGTTCCTCTTTTAAACTGCCGCTCTGTTCTTCACCAGGAGGAACTTGTCACATTTAGGCTGCAGTTAAAGCAAACGGACTGAAGCTGGAAGAGCCTCTGCAGTGATGAAGCATTTCAGATTCACTGAGAAATCAGGTCATTTTCAGCTCAACGGTTACCAGCTGTGGAAGAAGTATCAGATCCTTTACTGCAGCAAAAGTACTAATACTACACTGGAAGTACTCCTCTACAAGTAAAAGTCCTGCATTCAAAACTGTACTTGAGTAAAACTATCAGCAAAATGTAGTTACGTAGTAAGAGTCTGTTTGTTGCTGTTTGTTTCTGAATATTCCTGCTGCATTTATTTGTCGTTTTGCTGCTGTAGCTTTAAGCTTTTGTGGGATAGTTATGCCGGCGTAGTGCCCAGGGATTGCACACTGTAATATCTCATGGGAAACTGTATCAAATTGAGGTGGCACAGTGGTGCAGTGGTTAGCTGGTTCAACCCAGGGTGGGGGAACCCTTCTGTGCGGAGTTTGTATGTTCTCCCTGTGTCAGCGTGGGTTTCCTCCAGGTGCTCCGACATGTTCTCCCTGTGTCAGCGTGGGTTTCCTCCAGGTGCTCCGACATGTTCTCCCTGTCTTAGCGTGGGTTTCCTCCAGGTGCTCTGACATGTTCTCCCTGTCTTAGCGTGGGTTTCCTCCAGG
>NC_065510.1:3903723-3912733 GCF_006386435.1 Epinephelus moara | reverse complement strand
TCACATATATGGAGTTTATTCACGTAGGTTTCCATCAGCAAAGGTTTGTGACAGAATCAGAGAGGAGAGGGAGAGACGCTGTGCTGCTGCCAGAGGAGCCGCTGAATGAGTTCCCTCTGAGCGCTAAGAGAAGGAAAACATTCAGGACGCCACACTTTATTCCACACTACTGAAGCTGCTCCTCTTTTTGGAACCACAGAGGAGTCAGAAATAATTTCACTGTCAGCCAGGCTTGTTGTTGCCGTGGTAACAGTATGACATCAATATGTCAACAAGTCAAAAATATCACGAGTATTACGATATGAATTTTTTATATATTATTATAAATACTCATGTCAAGCACAAGTATCTCAAATTTATACTTAAGTACAGTACTTGAGTAAATATACTTAGTGACTCTCCACCACTGCAGCTACAGTGTTTAACCAGCTAACCCTGTGAGTGTTCACCAAACTCTTAAACCAAACATTTCCTCACACAGCAGATCTGTCAAAGTTTTCTGCCCAAAAACAAATCAGTTGAGTGAGTGAGACATTGTGTTGTTCAGGGGGTGTCAGGTGTCGGCAGCGGCGCCGTGTGATGTCATGGTGTAACAGAAGACATGTTTGTGTCCTCCAGCTGGTTCAGATGCTGTCAGACTGGTTTCCATCAGCTCCAGTTCCTCCCAGCACCCGCCGGCCAGCAGCAGATGGCACATATCACTGTGTTGTTATTGTCCTGCACTGAATCAGCTCCGACATGCAGACCTGCAACAACAGCAGTGTGTCTGCAGCTGTCTGTCCGCAGCTGTCTGTCTGCAGCTGTCTCTCAACAGCAGTGTTGGATTTTCCACTTTGTCAGCTGTGTAGGAAACAGTAAAGGTTTGATTATGCCTCCCTGTGGCACCCCGTAACTGCACGGGACAAGGCTGGACCCTCGCCGTCCTGGTTCAGGAGCATCTAAATGTTAATAATAAATCTGTTTGTTTCTCTTTCAGCCAAAGTCTTCAGATGGCCTCCCTGAGCCGCCAGCCCCACCCGCCAAATCATCAAGTCGCCACAGTCTGCTGCCATGTCGCAGCGCTGTGACGTCCCTCACTGATGAACAGCCGCACGTAGGCAACTACCGCCTGCTGAAGACCATCGGCAAGGGCAACTTCGCCAAAGTCAAACTGGCCAGACACACACTGACGGGCCGAGAGGTGAGAGTACGTGTTTGTGTGTCCCTATCTGTCAGCAGCTATTCTCATAAACTGCTGAACCAATCAGCCTCATATTTTATGGGCACGTGGAGACTGTGTGCTGGAGGACCTCTCGTGGTTGAGGTGATTCCTAATTGTTAAAAAATCTGTCTGCCTTACTGTCTGTAAAGTCCAGTTCAGACCAAAGATTCATGATGAGACGAAACCATCTTAGAACGTCACAGAGAAAAGTGTCAGCGGTGTGAACTGGCCGGTCTGAGCTCGACTCAAGCCGGCTGATGGTGTCACCTGGCACTCAGCTGGTCAAATGGCCGGCGGCTGGTTTTAAAGCACGTCACCTGTTTCAACAGCCAATCAGCTTGTAGTGAAGTCTGCTGGTCAAGTCAAAATGACCACAGACGGCGTGTTGGCTTGCTAGCTGTATTATTGTGGCGTATTGATTATGAATACAGTCCATCTGATGCTGGTTTTGTTTCATCACTGTGGCACAGTCCATCTGATGCTGGTTTTGTTTCATCACTGTGGCCAGTATCTCACTATCACTATCCTCATTCAGATTTTAAGAAGCTACAAATTATATTCAGCCACAAAATAAACCTGAAAACCTGCAAATCAGAACGGAAGCACAGAGAGTTGTTGACTAGAGATGATACACCGTCTCATGGTGGTCACTTCCTGTAATCTGAACCTGTGCTGATTGTATAGATCTTCTGTGTGTGAAGCATCCATGTTTTCACTGGGCCGAGTCAAGAACTATCACACACAACTACTATCACACACCTTCAGAGACGTGTGATTTTCAATCTGGCGTTAGAGTGAGCCGTCACACTGACTGAAACAAAGAACACCCAGGATTTAAATGAACTGTTTGCAGCTGCTGAATAAGTCACGTGACCTTCTGATTCAGACTCTCTCAGCTGCTCAGAGCCGGCGGGGTTAAATCTGTTGGAAACGTAACGCTTCAGGATGAATTATTGATTCTGCAGACGTCAGCAGCTCGGAGCTGATTGGTCAGAGGATCAAACAGTACGTGTTTCTGTGTGTGACGTTTTCCACTTATTTTAAGATTTGTTTTCCGAGTTGGAGTCGTCCTATCAGCGGCTCTGCTTCCCTCTGGAGACGTCAGGCTGTGTCTGGTCGGAGAGAAGAAGCTTCAGCTGATTTCCTGCAGCCTGCGGTGCATTTTAATCTCATTGATCATCTTTAAAGCATTTTTTGGACCGGAGCCTGAATAAAACTCTGAGCTCTCATCGCGCTGACTCAGAGCTTTCCTGTCAAACCCTTCTCAGGATTTATTTGCATCAATCCTTCTGTGAATTTCACTCAGTATTTATGACTCCTGCTTTTATTTGAGTCTCATTAAACATCATGTTGCAGTGTTTGTATCAGACTGCACCGAAAAGACGCTTCATGTGGAAATCTGTGTGACGGATTTTAAATTGTAGATTGGTGTGTCACAATAAATTAGATAAAGCTGGTAATATTAACAGCACTTCATTTTTTTCAGGAAAGTGCTGTAGTTGATTTTATTTTCTTGAATTAGCAGGGAGTCTCACTGGAAGCACATCAGTAAGAGTCCAGACATAACCGATAAATACAAAGATAATAACCTACAAAATAAACTGGGACTGACGACTTAATGTGATGTTGACACACTTTTATTATTTGGCCACATCTCTTCTTTCACTTTTCATTTTTAGGCTTTGTTTTATATCCGGTGCACTTCCTGCATCAACAAAACAAAAACCATCAACGACAAAAACGACACCACACATTTACTTTATGTTTCTTTGCAGGTCGCCATCAAGATCATCGACAAAACTCAGCTGAACCCGACCAGCCTGCAGAAGGTACGTCCTGACGTCTGTCCGTCAGTGTCCCATGATAAAGTAAACAATTATGAGTGTGTGTTAAAGAGGAGCTTCACTGACTCTGATCTTCTCCTCAGCTCTTCAGGGAGGTCAGTGTGATGAAGATCCTCAACCACCCGAACATCGGTGAGTCTCCTCCTCCTCCTCCTCCTCCTCCTCCTCCTCCTCCTCCTCCTCCTCCTCCTCCTCTTATAGTCGGGCTCAGTATTTGGCAGCAGTAGTTGAGCTCAGTATTTGGCAGCAGGGCTCAGTATTTGGCAGCAGTAGTTGAGCTCAGTATTTGGCAGCAGGGCTCAGTATCTGGCAGCAGTAGTTGAGCTCAGTATTTGGCAGCAGGGCTCAGTATTTGGCAGTAGTTGAGCTCAGTATTTGACAGCAGTAGTTGAGCTCAGTATTTGGCAGCAGGGCTCAGTATCTGGCAGCAGTAGTTGAGCTCAGTATTTGGCAGCAGGGCTCAGTATTTGACAGCAGTAGTTGAGCTCAGTATTTGACAGCAGTAGTTGAGCTCAGTATTTGGCAGCAGCAGGGCTCAGTATCTGGTAGCAGCAAGGGTCAGTATTTGGCAGCAGCTGCAGGGCTCAGTGTTTGGCAGCAGTAGTTGAGCTCAGTATTTGGCAGCAGTGATAAGTTTCTGCTGTTGTTTTTCAGTGAAGCTGTTTGAGGTGATCGAGACGGAGAAAACTCTGTACTTGGTGATGGAGTACGCCAGTGGAGGTAAGACCAGCACACCTGTCTGTCCACCTGTCTGTCCACCTGTCTGTCAGCAGGTAACATGAGTGGTGATGGAGAAGGAAATAAGTCTCCAGATAATCTATGTAGTAAAGTCATCCAGAGGTTTTGTTTTTAAACTGGAGGCGTTACACGTCTGTCTGTCTGTCTGTGTTTCAGGTGAAGTCTTTGACTACCTGGTTGCTCACGGACGTATGAAGGAGAAGGAGGCCAGAGCCAAGTTTCGCCAGGTGATCATCATCATTTTACATCTACAACACTATTTGGTCCTCAATATCCCATAATGCAATGTGTCCTGGTCAGTGGTTTAATGGTGCGTTCAGGGTGTCTCTGTTAATTTTGAGTCTTTTGGTTTTCTGTCGCAAAAAAAGTCTGGTCAGCTCCAACAGGTGCACGATAACTTTATTTTTGTTAATTTAAATAACTGGGGGGCATTTTCTGCCCTCATCAGTGAGTGACAGTGGAGAGGAACAGAGGGAGAGCGATGCAGCGAAGGTTCCTGGACAGATTTGAACCAGTATGTTGCGGTTCATAACGTCATAACATCCTGTCTGTCAACAACGACGCGTCTTAAAACACCTTCAGTTTCCCTACAATATGAAAACATGTCAGGACCGCCGCCAAGCACTAGGGTTGAGTATTATATGAATTTTATTGATTATGATTTTGCTTATTGATTCTCCGTTTCACTTCCAAAATGGTTTAAAAAAAAAAAAAAAGAAGAAGAAGAATGTTGAAGAAAGAATGTTTTGATATCAAACTGATGACAGCCTGTTAGCTTCCTGTATCCATGGCACTTTACCTCGTCACTGTTATCTGAAGTGAAGTCGCATTTTTAATTCTTATTTTAACTTTATTTTTACAAACCTTGTTTGTACGTCCCGTTCTCCCTAACATGATTGCAAGAAAGACTTTAGAGTTTTTCTTTACATTTGGCACAAACTTCCACTTGGACTAAATGACGAAATTATAAGATTTTGGTGGTCAAAGGTCACTGTGACCTTGTGTCCACCTCATTCTTGTCAACACAATATCTCAAGAACATCTTGAGGGATTTTTTCAGTATATGGCACAAACACCCACTTGGATTCATCAATGACCTGATAAGATTTTGGTGGTGAAACATCACTGTGACCTCATCTGTCTTTTTCTTGTAATGGTGATATCTCAAGAATACCTTGAGGGCATTTCTTCAAATTTGGCAAAAAAGGTCCACCTGGACTCAATAATGAACTGAATAGATTTTGGTGGTCAAAGGTCAAGGTCACTGTGACCTTGCGTCCGTTTCATTCTCATGAACACAATATCTCAAGAACACATCAAGGGAATTCTTTATATATGGCACAAACGTCCACTTGGACTCAACGATGAACTCATCAGATTTAGTGGTCAAAGGTCACTGTGACCTTGCATCCGACCTCAACTTGGACTCAACAGTGAGCTAATTAGATTTTAGAGCACCTCACAAAACATGCTTTTGGCCGTAACTCAAGAATTGATATGGCAATTGTGACAAAATTTCACACAAATGTCTAACAGGATAAAGGGACAACGTGATGAAACTTTACATGCAAAAGGTCAAAGGTCAGCTTGACTGTGACATCATCATGTTTTAACGTCATATCTCAGGAACAGAAGGGGAGACATTTGGTCAGATACTGAATTGGTGACTCTAATCTTGAAACTGTGCTGATTGTATATCAATCAGTTTTATTTATAAAGCCCAATATCACAAATAACAACAATAATAATGCATGTCTGAGATAAAAGAACAACTAAAGTCATTATCAGAAACTGAAGACATAATGAACACCATTGAACTATCATAAATCACAATTTGCCTCACAGGGCTTTACAGCATACGACATCCCTCTGTCCTTATGACCCGCTTTACAGCATACGACATCCCTCTGTCCTTATGACCCTCACAGCTCGTACTCGTACTCGTACTCGTACTCGTTGTCCTCCGCTTATCCGGGTCCGGGTCGCGGGGGCAGCAGCCTCAGCAAAGAAGCCCAGACAGTCCTCTCCCCAGCCACTTCCGTCAGCTCTTCCGCGGGAACCCCAAGGCGTTCCCAGGCCAGCCGGGTGATGTAATCCCTCCAGCGTGTTCTGGGGCGGCCCCGAGGTCTCCTCCCGGTTGGGCATGCCCGAAACACCTCCCAAGGGAGGCGTCCGGAAGGCATCCTTACCAGATGCCCGAACCACCTCAACTGGCTCCTCTCGATGTGGAGGAGCAGCGGCTCTACTCCGAGTCCCTCCCGGATGTCTGAGCTCCTCACCCTATCCCTAAGGCTGAGCCCAGCCACCCTGCGGAGGAAACTCATTTCGGCCGCTTGCACTCGCGATCTCATTCTTTCGGTCACTACCCAGAGCTCGTGACCATAGGTGAGGATTGGAACGTAGATCGACCGGTAAATCGAGAGCTTCGCTTTCTGGCTAAGCTCCCTCTTCACCACAACGGACCGGTTAAGCGCCTGCATCACTGCTGACGCCGCCCCAATCCGCCTGTCAATCTCCCGCTCCATCCTACCCTCACTCGTGAACAAGATCCCGAGATACTTAAACTCCTCCACCTGAGGAAGGACCTCCCCCCTGACCTGGAGTGGGCAATCCACCCTTTTCCGGCTGAGGACCATGGCCTCAGACTTGGAGGTGCTGATTCTCATCCCAGCCGCTTCACACTCGGCTGCGAACCGCCCCAGCGAGAGCTGGAGGTCACTGTTCGATGGAGCTAGGAAGACCACGTCATCCGCAAAAAGCAGGGACGAGATCCTCCCGTCACCGAACCTGACACCCTCCACCACTCGGCTGCGCCTAGAAATTCTGTCCATAAAAGTTATGAACAGAACCGGTGACAAAGGGCAGCCCTGGCGGAGTCCAACCCTCACCGGGAACAGGTCCGACTTACTGCCAGCCACGCGAACCAGACTCATGCTCCTTTGGTACAGGGACTGGATGGCCCTTAGCAAGGGGCCACCAACCCCATACTCCCGGAGCACCCCCCACAGGATGCCCCTGGGGACACGGTCGTAAGCCTTCTCCAAATCCACAAAACACATGTGGACTGGTTGGGCAAACTCCCATGCCCCCTCCAGCACCCTGGCGAGGGTAAAGAGCTGGTCCACGGTTCCGCGTCCGGGACGAAAACCACATTGCTCCTCCTCAATCCGAGGTTCAACTATCGACCGGACCCTCTTCTCCAGCACCCTGGAGTAAACCTTACCGGGTAGGCTGAGGAGTGTGATCCCCCTGTAGTTGGAACACACCCTCTGGTCCCCTTTCTTGAAAATGGGAACCACCACCCCGGTCTGCCACTCCAGAGGCACTGCCCCCGATGTCCACGCAATGTTGCAGAGGCGTGTCAGCCAGGACAGCCCTACAACATCCAGAGCCTTGAGATATCCAGGACGAATCTCATCCACCCCCGGGGCTCCGCCGCCTCGGAGTTGTTTCACTACCTCAGCAACTTCTGCCCCAGAAATTGGACGACCCGCCCCCGAGACCCCCGTCTCTGTTTCCTCACTGGAATACGTGTTGGTGGGATTGAGGAGCTCCTCAAAGTATTCCTTCCACCGCCCGACAATGTCCTCAGTTGACGTCAGCAGCTCCCCGCCCCCACTGTAAACAGTGTGAGCAAGTTGCCGCCTTCCCCCCCTGAGGCGCCGGACGGTTTGCCAGAACCTCTTTGGAGCCGATCGATAGTCTTCCTCCATGGCCTCACCGAACTCCTCCCACGCCCGAGTTTTTGCCTCAACGACTGCCGCTGCTGCGCTCCGCTTGGCCCGCCGGTACCCGTCAGCTGCTTCCGGAGACCCACAGACCAACCATGCCCTGTAGGCCTCCTTCTTCAGCCTGACGGCTCCCCTCACCTCTGGTGTCCACCAGCGGGTTCGGGGATTACCGCCGCGACTGGCCCCAGCGGCCTTGCGGCCACAGCTCACAACAGCCGCCTCGACAATGGCAGAGCGGAACAAGGCCCATTCGGACTCAATGTCCCCCTCTGCCCTCGGGACGCGGTCGAAGCTCTCCCGGAGGTGGGAGTTGAAGATCATCTGGACAGGTTCTTCCGCCAGGCGTTCCCAGCAGACCCTCACTGTTCGTTTGGGCCTGCCAGGTCTGCGCGGCGTCCTCCCCCACCATCTGATCCAACTCACCACCAGGTGGTGATCAGTTGACAGCTCTGCTCCTCTCTTCACCCGAGTGTCCAGAACATATGGCCGCAGGTCAAATGATACGACTACAAAGTCGATCATTGACCTGCGACCTAGGCTGTCCTGGTGCCACGTGCACCGATGGACATCCTTATGTTTGAACATGGTGTTAGTTATGGCCAAACTGCGACCCGCACAGAAGTCCAATAACTGAACACCACTCGGGTTCAGATCGGGCAGGCCGTTCCTCCCAATCACGCCCCTCCAGGTCCCGCTGTCATTGCCCACGTGAGCGTTGAAGTCCCCCAGCAGAACAATGGAGTCCCCGGTCGGGGCGCTGTCCAGCACCCGTCCCAGGGACTCCAAAAAGGGTGGGTACTCTGAACTGTTGTTCGGTGCATAAGCACAGACAACAGTCAGGACCCGTTCCCCGACCCGAAGGCGCAGGGAAGCAACCCTTTCGTCTACCGGGGTAAACCCCAACGTACAGGCAGAGAGTCTGGGGGCTATCAGGAAGCCCACCCCGGCCCTCCGCCTCTCACCCGGAGCAACTCCAGCGAAGGAGAGAGTCCAACCCCTCTCAAGGACTAGGGTTCCAGACCCGGAACTATGTGTCGAGGTGAGGCCGACTATATCTAGCCGGTAGCGCTCAACCTCTTCCACAAGCTCCGGCTCCTTCCCCGCCAGAGAGGTGACATTCCATGTCCCAAGAGCCAACTTCTGTAACCGAGGATCGGACCGCCAAGGCCCCCGCCTTGGTCTGCTGCCCAATCCACATTGCACCGAACCCTTCTGGATCCCTCTGTGGGTGGTGGGCCTACAGGGGGACGAGCCCATGTAGCCGGTTCGGGCTGGGCCCGGCCGGACCCCATGGGCGAAGGCCCGACCACCAGGCGCTCGCCCACGGGCCCCAACCCCAGGCCTGGCTCCAGGGCGGGGCCCCGGTAACCCTCCGGGCCGGGTACATGTGTCCTTGTTCGTGTACATCATGAAGGGTCTTTTGAACCGTTCTTCGTCTGACCCTTCGCCCAGAACCAATCTGCCACGGGAAACCCTACCAGGGGCAAAATGCCCCC
>NC_065510.1:3890216-3903705 GCF_006386435.1 Epinephelus moara | reverse complement strand
AACCCTCCGGGCCGGGTACATGTGTCCTTGTTCGTGTACATCATGAAGGGTCTTTTGAACCGTTCTTCGTCTGACCCTTCGCCCAGAACCAATCTGCCACGGGAAACCCTACCAGGGGCAAAATGCCCCCGACAGCATAGCTCCTAGGGTCATTAGGGCACTCAAACTCCTCCACCATGATAAGGTGACGGTTCTCGGAGGAGTACCCTCACAGCTGATCAGGAAAAACTCCCCAAAAAAACCCTTTAACGGGGAAAAAACGGTAGAAACCTCAGGAAGAGCAACTGAGGAGGGATCCCTCTTCCAGGACGGACGGACGTGCAATAGATGTCGTACAGAACAGGTCAGCATAATAAATTAACAGTAATTGTATAGATCTTCTGTGTGTGAAGCATCCATGTTTTCACTGACCTGGATGGAAACTGTAACTTGATTGGTTCAGGGAGGCGTACAACAGCGAAGCAGTAATTGTAGTTTAAGAATATTTAAATGAATATTTGTGAGCAGCACTAACTCTGGATGTTTTCCTGTGATAGTTTTACAGTGATCTGTCGTACGCTGGAAGGTTTGGCCACTCAGTACTCAGGTTAAATGTCAGTTTAGGTGTCGGGTATGTCGGGCAGCCACCTACAGGACGGAGTGGCTCATCCTCCATGCAGGGACCAGACCACAGTAATTCAGCCTGCATTAGTGCAACCGCTAATAAAACACAGTTTCATTATGGTCCATTAGCGTAGCAGCTAACAGAGCTGTGGTCAGCAAACATGGCTGCTGGAGAAATATAATTTATTTTATTTTTTATAACCTCTGAGCTGTTTCTCCTGAGTGCAGTTTCCATTTATGTTTGTTTTGTTTTGATCATATCTGTAAACTTTGGTAGAGGTTTGTCTGTAAAGCAGTCAGTCAGTTCAAACACTGTGGTCCAGGCGAGTGAATTATCCCAACAGCCATCCATGAGACGAACGTGAAACTTTCTACAGACAGTCACGGTGACAGTGACTTGTGACTGTCAGGATTTGATCCATTCGGTCCAATAGCATTTGGACGAACAAATGAAGAACATTTGTCTTCAAATTGACACAAACGTCCATTTGGACTGAACGATGAGTTAATCAGTTTTTCGTGGTTGAAGTTCAAAGGTCAGTGTGACTTTGCATCTGTCTCATTATCGCAAACACAATAGCTAAAGAACGCCTGGGGGGAATTTCTTCAAATTTGGCACAAACATCCACTCTGAGTCAATGAAAAACAGATTAGAATTTGGTGGCCAGAGGTCAAAGGTCACAAAGGTTAATATGCAAATTCTGGCAAAACTTGACACAAATGTCTGACAAGATAAGATAATGAAGGTCAAAGGTCAGCTTGACTGTGACATCGTCATGTTTCAGCGTCATATCTCAGGAACAGAAGGGGAGACATTTGGTCAGATACTGAATTGGTGACTCTAATCTTGAACCTGTGCTGAATGATTGACTGGTGCTCCTCAAGGCTATGTGCTGAGTCCCATTCTGTACATACTCTACACCCATGACTGTACGGCTGTTCACCCACCAAACTCCATCATAAAATTTGCTGACGACACTACTGTAGTGGGGCTCATCTCTGGTGGAGATGAATCAGCATACAGGGATGAGATACAGAGACTGACAGCATGGGTTTCAGTTAACAACCTGGTTTTAAACACCACCAAAACCAAGGAACTTATTCTGGACTACAGGAAGAAGCGTGACTGAGTCAGCCCCTCTCTGCATAAATGGGGAGTGTGTGGAGCGAGTGCAGGCCTTGAGATTCCTCGGGGTACATCTTTCTGAGAACCTCTCCTGGTCAGTTAACACCTCTGCCATAGTGAAGAAAGCTTGTCAGAGACTTTACTTTTTGAGAGTTCTCAGAAGGAACAACATGGAGAAGAGGCTGCTGTTCTCCTTCTGCCGGACAAAAAATCCCTGCAAAGAGTGGTGAGAGCTGCAGAAAAAATCACTGGCTGCCCGCTGCCTCCACTGGAGGACATTGCTGCCGCCCACTACCTCAAATGTGCAAAAAACATCATCAGAGACTCTTCCCACCCTGGCCACCATCTGCTTGAACTGTTGCCCTCTGGGAGGCGCTACCGGTCCATTCATAAACATACATCCAGACTCAGAGACTTTCCCGTTGCCATCCGTGCTCTCAACTCCAACAGTTAAAACTAAAACACTGCCATTCTTGCACCTCAGCTACTCATTTTAGCACTTTATTATATGCACTTTTTATATCTATTTATTACATTACTGCCGTTCTTATGTCTTTTATAACTGTTTTATTGTCCTGTGCTCTTGTCTGTTTTGTTTTCTTTTATGTACACCATGAGATTGCTACCTCAATTTCATTGTTTGCTTGACTTATAATGACAATAAAGAATTGATTGATTGTATAGATCTTCTGTGTGTGAAGCATCCATGTTTTCACTGACATGGATGGAGACTGTAAACACAGAGGTGATAAATCTAGTTTTCCTGTCTAGTGTAAAGATCTACCAATGTGGGGCGCCCAGTAGGTCAGTGGGGGGGCGTCACAGGCAGTGTCCGTGCTGCAGCAGCTGCGGGTTCGATTCCAGCCCACGGCCCTTTGCTACATGTCATCCCGTCTCTCTCTCCCCTTTCACACTTAATTTGTCCGGTCCAATAAAGTCAAAGAATAATCCTAATCAGATCTCTGATGTGTGGTCATGTTCAGATTCTAATGACTCTTCCTCTTCTTCTTCTTTCACCTTGTGTTTGTGTCAGATTGTGTCAGCAGTGGAGTACTGTCACCAGAAGAGGATCGTACACCGAGACCTCAAGGTACACGCGCGCGCACACACACACCACACACACACACACACAGAGTGAGATAAAATAAGATTGACAGCTCTGAGCACTAATCCTCATGTGAATGTAAATAGTGATTATTATGTTAATGGAGACACAGCGATCATCAGATTAGATTCATCCAGTGACCAGACATCAGACATCCATGATAGCGACGCTGCAGCGCCTCATGGTACCATTCAGAATTCAGAACCTCACTTGAAGTCTTATTTTGATGCAGAGATTTGTTGTTAGCAGGAATGTAGCACGACATGGAAGTGAAAGCAGCGCTCTGTTTAAATGTAAAAGTGCAGTACAAAGATTTTGTCCCTAAAATCACTGAATAATCGTTAATAACATTTTGGCCGTAATCGAGCAGCCTGAGGCCGAGTCTGTGCAGATACAAACAGCGCCACACACAGAGAGTGGGTCATTAGTAATAGACCCTTTAGGGCCGACGCCACTATGACATCACAGTGACATCATGTTATCAGCTGGAGGTGTAGCTGCCTCTCCCCCACAGGGCTGTAGGCTCCATAGGAGTGTTAAAATGTGTTTGTCTTGTTGTGTTATTGGGAGCCAGAATAGAAGGAGTCATGGCTCAAAACCAGCCGCCACTGCCCGTCAACAAAAACAAAGACAACTATGGTTAAATGTGATAAGACCAAAGGACTGGACGGAGGCCATCATCAAAAATGCTCACATGTGCAGCGCACACTTCATATCAGGTTAGGGAAAAAGTATTTCCTGTTGTAGGGATGAATAAGGTTATGTGTATTAAGGGTTATCATGTCCACCTCATCAGAAACTGGGGAGGGATTAAGAGGAATATTGGATTTCTCTGGAACGCTAACTTTTTAGCACATTAGCTAACGTTAGCTTCCATAGCAAAACAAACAAGTGTGGTCCTCCTTTGTAAGATTGGCTTCCTGTGACATCATCCATCCACTGAGTGAGAGCATACGGGTCGGCCAGTCTGGTCCCGTTGGTCAGTGTTTACTTATTCAAGTAACACTGGCGGTCCCGGAGAGTGAGTGACCTGACATGGTGCGTTGGTAAATTCAGTCTGACGCTCTACACTAAAATGAGAGCCCTGTTGGTGGAAGAAACGCAGCGTTATATTTCTACATGAATGAACCAACGGTTAAGTTAATCACACATTCACTCCGCTCGGCGCTCTGCTGCTCCGTCTCCACAGACAGAGTGTCCAGAGTGCGCTCTGCCACTCTGAGAGTGCGCTGCTCTGGATAACCCAACGCTACATTCAGACAGCGCTCCCAATTTATCAACGCTCCAGTTTGTGTCAGAGTGCGCTCCCACACTCACAATGAGTGTTTCTGAACGCACCACTCACATCATCTTCCTCCATCGTCTAAAACAAGACAACACAACTTGTTAGCTAGCGCTAGCTAATGTCTGTGGAGAACTGTTTTGCCTCCAGCTAAGCCCCGCCCACCAACAAACATCACACTGTTTACTAACAGTAAAAGAGTCTATAAAGCTTTCTGACTTTTTAAAATTGAAAGTTTGTGCAGTAATTCATTGGTACATAAAGTGTTTTGAAATAAATCTCTCTGTGTGTCTCAGGCGGAAAACCTTCTGCTGGACGCTGACATGAACATTAAGATCGCAGACTTTGGTTTCAGTAATGAGTTCACTCTGGGCAGTAAGCTGGACACCTTCTGTGGATCTCCTCCCTACGCTGCTCCTGAACTCTTCCAGGTGATCGCCCAGCTCCGTCCACCACACCTGCATAACCAACACCTGCTGATGTCCACGCTTTACATTACATTCTGCTTCATACAGGTCACATCCTCACATTTATAATGCTCATCAGTTTCTTAAAAGGTTCCGTGTGTCAGATTCAGGGGGATTTAGTGGCATCTAGTGGTGAGAGGTTGCAACCAGCTGAAACTTCTCCTGGTCAGAATTCCTTCAGTGTTCATTGTTCAATAGCTGAATTATCTTCAGAGGTCTCTTCCTCTCAGACACAAACACACCAGCTGATTTAAACTGTAAAAACACTGATCCCACACAGCTCAGAGAAATAAAAAAAAAAGTCACAGGAGGTTAAAGGCCACAAACATATTCTAGATGTCTCTGTCATTTTATACACAAGTAATGTGACATGTTTGTCATCTGTGGACAGAAGGAATAAATGGGGGGACAAGATGTAAAGACTGGGACAGAGGTGAGATGGGATGAAACGGGGAAGAAAAGATGAGAAGATTTTATATCCCAAAGGTCAAAGGTCAGCTTGACTGTGACATCATCATGTTTTAACGTCATATCTCAGGAACAGAAGGGGAGACATTTGGTCAGATACTGAATTGGTGACTCTAATCTTGAAACTGTGCTGATTGTATAGATCTTCTGTGTGTGAAGCATCCATGTTTTCACTGACATGGATGGAGACTGTAACTGCAACCTGACAGGTTCACGGAGGCGTGCAACCGCGAGGCAGAAATTCTAGTTTTAAATGAACAAAATCTGAGCGAATATTGGAGTCGCAGCTTTGATGGTATCAGGAGGAGTTTTTCGTTCAAATGGATGAAAATATGTTCCGACATATTTAAGGTAAAACTTAGTGATTCAGACTGAATTTGACTTCCTAAACTAAATTTAAAACTTAATTTACAAGGAATCATGTAATGGTATAATGAACATGCAGCACCTGAGGACAGTGAGGACTGCTGGGTAATATAGTTCTGTATCTCTGCAGGGGAAGAAGTACGACGGGCCGGAGGTGGATGTCTGGAGTCTGGGAGTGATTCTGTACACGCTGGTCAGTGGCTCGCTGCCCTTCGACGGGCAGAACCTCAAGGTGTGGACAAAATAACAGAAACACCTTTCAGTAATGTAAAAACAGTCACATTTCACAGTTACAGCAAGTACTGCACTGCTGTTGTATTCAGTGTACAGGAAGGACGCTCCGTTAGCTGGTCGGTTAGTACAGTAAGTGAACCTGGAGTCAAGCTGCTGGTCAGTGCTGCAGGGATGAAGATTTTCTGTAGGCTGAAGCAGAAGTTAGCGTCACCCTGGTTCCCTCGTCAGAAAGCCAGGGGGATTTTTCCGTTGGATTTTGAATGATTTCAGAAAATAAGATGGTTCCCACGGTCCTGGAAAACCTGGAACGTGTATGTTTCCTCATTTTCTCCCTGCGTTGCGTCTCTCCCTCCGTGTACGACACCTAGCTAACGATTACGGGCAAGCAGGGCAAGAAGAATATATATATTAAGGGTCCTTGAAAAATTCATGGAAAAGTTTTGAAGTTTTGTCCATGTAAATGTGAGGGGACCCTGAAATTAACTCTGCACCCCAAAAAAAGTTTATGATACTTTCACGTTTTGTTCAGTGAGATCATCTTCACTAATGAACACCACTTTATGATAATTGAAGCCCAAATTAAACTAGCAGAAGTAAAAATGTGATGTTAGGCTATAACCTAACTACACCACGGTCACATGACTTAACATCACCACAGTGAGGCTGTAAAGGTGCGTTCAGTGTGCTGACGTTCTGTAGTCTCATTTAGCAACTTGTTAGCAACCGTCTTTTTAAAGACCCTTAAGGGTTGAGAGTTATCGTACCGCGTGCATTTGTTTATCTACGATATTGGGGGGAAAAATTTCTCAAACTTCCATTAACAGAATGATGTCAAGTTTCAAATACAGCAATAAAACGTTTGTTCAATAACCGTTCTGTTTTCATTCCTTTACGGCTCTGACAGATAATAAATTCTGTAGTCCTGTGAAACTGCAATATTTTCTGAGACCATTTTCATAACGCGAACATCTCATACTGTTGCAACGTATCTTATGTCGTAGAACAAAACGTGAAAGTCTCTTCAGCTTGTGTGAACCAGACCTTGTTTCAGACATCTAAGCAAAAACACACTCACTTTGAGACGAGGGAGCAGGAAGTGCTAACATGCTAACTCATCTCTGGGTTTTAGGACTCATTCCTGCAGCACTCTACTGGTGATTATTTCATAATCGCTTCATCTGCTGATTATTTTCTCAATGAATCATTTCAGCCCATTTAACAACAGAAAATATTTAAAATCTAGTTTCCCGAGTTGATGCCCAGTCAAAAAACCAACACATATTTAATTTACCATCATGTTAAGTCAGATAAGAGCAAAAGTTTTTACATCTGAGGATGTTAAAAGAATGTTTTTAACATAGAAATGACTCCAACAGTTTATCGATGACCAGAATAGCTGCTGATTATTTTTTGTTGACTGTCTAATCGATTAATCAACTGATCGTTGCAGCTCTACTAAATTAATGAGCTAATGCTAATTTTCCAGTATCAGTAAGCTGATGTCTGTTAGCTGACAGCAAGTCAGAGGTTCGTAAGAGCTTTTTCACAAAACAGTCCAACTTCAGAACCTTCGACTGGCTTCTGACAGTCCACACTGTGTGTGTGTGTGTGTGTGTGTGTGTGTGTGTGTAGGAGCTAAGGGAGCGTGTCCTCAGAGGAAAGTACCGGATTCCCTTCTACATGTCGACTGACTGTGAGAACCTGCTGAAGAAGCTGCTGGTGCTGAACCCGGGGAAACGAGGCAGCCTGCAGGTGAGACCAGCGTCAGGGGGCGGAGCCTTGTGTGAACATTTTCAGACGCGTTTGACACGCGGACCGGGCCGGTGTACTGAATTTTACCAGGTGTCATAATTGATTCTGCAGCTGCTCCTTAGCAGAACATAACGACACCGTGTCCCCACAGAGAACCAGCGTCTGACTGTCATGTAACATCGAAACTCTCTGTCAACACTGAATCTGTTAAATATCAACTTCTATTACGACTTCTAAACTACGCAGCCATCAGCTGTGAGCTCGAGATCAGACTGCAGACACAACCACTTTAAAGATGAGTGAGTAACCTACTTGCTATCTTCCTACAGTTGTAACATAACTCTTAAAAACAGCAGCAGTATGTTGTTTTCAGCGATGGTCATTTACCTGAAACTCTCAGCTCCCTGGTGATCTCTGTCCAGCTGACACCTTATTAGGTTGAAACAAGGAGGTATTGTGTGGATAAGTCCTCATTTTCAGCTACATGAATCAGCCGCTCCTCGCCCGTAGTGGCGCTTTCAAAGCAAGCGTCAGGAATAAATAGAAAGTTGAGCTCAAAACGGAGCCTGCAGTCTGTCAGGACGCCTTTTTCAGTGGCTTCAGATCCAAAATGTTGTCATATTGGTGCTACTCTCGCCATCAGACAATCAGAGATCTCCGCCTTCTGATAGTCTGGGGACACTCCTTTCTAAAGTGTGTTTAACACACCGGTGAAAACGGCCGGCAACAAAGCAACGCCTCTTGCATTTTTGAAAAGGACACGCCCTCCCGGAAATGTGCGCTCCTCCTTTTCTCGTCCGCAAGGACACAAACACACAGAGAGCTTGAAAATGGATGCCGAGAGATTTAACTCTGTTTTATCAAACGTGTGCTCAGTCCACAAGATTGTGGAAATGAAGGACTTACAGCGACTTGAGCCATTTTGTACCGCTACACGTGTTTCTAGTGGGACTATGTTTACGAGCACAAGAGGTTCAGCGAGCCACCGAAGGACCGCCCTGCAGATTTACTATTGGTTCTGCAACATAGGGAGTTTTTTTAAACTCTGAAATTGTATCCGCCCATCTAAACACAAAATCAGAGATAAAGACATCAGTCTTTAGTTAAGCAAAGCGTCTAAAGTATGTATGTAAATCACGTCTTAATATCAACAACTCAGAGACACAAGTCATGTGCATGAATACCACCAACCCGACACCTATCACCATCAATGGCGTGACACTTGACTTTGTAGAGGACTTCACATACGTGAGGAGCCTCATCAGCAAGGACGACGGAGCAAAAAAGGACATCCAAGCAAGGCTCTCCAAAGCTCGTGGGGCATTCGTAAGACTTCAGCCAGTCTGGAAGTCCAGACAGTACAACTTTCGGACTAAGATTCAGCTCTACAACAGCAATGTGAAATCTGTCCTTATGTACGGCTCAGAATGCTGGCGAGTGGTGAAAGGAGACAGGGATAAAATCAGTGCCTTCCACAATGGGTGCCTGAGAAAAATCTGCCAAATCTTCTGGCCAAACAAAACAACAACCAAGGAGCTGTACGGCAAAACAGGATGCAGAGATGTGGTCCTTGAAATAAAACACAGGCGACTCAGATGGCTAGGCCACATCCTAAGAACGCATTACGATGGACACCACCCGGAAAACGAGCCTGGACGGCCAAAGAACACCTGACTGAGAACAGTTGAAGGGGAGCTGAAAGAAATGAAGCTTACATGGGGAGAGGCACAGAAAGTAGCACAACACTGAGATGAATGGCGTCAAGTCGTCGAAGTCTTATTTTCCTCCCGGGAAGAAGAGGATTAAGTAAGTAAGTAATCACATTGTCATGTTGCTTAATACTAATGCAGTATGAGTTGGATTTAGTGCTGTGACACAGTCAGTACAGGTTGATGATGTAAGCTACTTCTCAATTTGCCAGAACGAGTCATCATGACAAAGTGGGTTCAGCTGTTTTGGTTAGATTCAAACTGTTTAAGCTCGTGCATGGGACCAGATTCTAGTAGAACCAGCAAGCAAAGAGCTGTGCTTATCTTATTTATTAAATTATTTAACCTTTAACTAACCAGATAAGTCAACTGAGAACCCTTTACAATGATGACCCGGCCAAGAGGCGGCGACACGAGGCGAGTCAATAAAAGATGGTAAAACGTAGATTCAGCTGGTGCAATAAAACATCACAATATATACAGTATATACAGCATCAGTGATCTGTGTACTGTGCTCCATCCATCTGTCCATCAGACGTCCCTCTCCCCAGCAGCGCTTTCCAGCTCCTCCTGGAGGACCCCGAGGTGTTCCCAGGCCAGATGAGATATGTAATCCCTCCAGTGTGTTCTGGGTCTGCCCCGGGGCCTCCTACCAGTGGGACGTGCCTGAAACACCTCCAGCTGGAGGCACCCAGGAGGATCCTGATCAGATGTTGAACCACCTCAACTGACCCCTTAAGGGGCAGCGGCTCTACTCCGAGCTCCTCCCCCTATCTCTAAGGCTGAGCCCAGACACCCTTCTGAGAAAACTCATTTCTGACGCTCGTGTCAGCGATCTCGTCTTTTCGGTCACTACCCAGAGCTCATGACCATAGGTGAGGGTTGAGACGTAGATGGACCAGTAAGTCAAAAGTTTTGCCTTCTGGCTCAGCTCCCTCTTCACCTCTTAAATTGCCCCCTGGGGACAAATAAAGTTTATTGAATTGAATTGAATTGAATTGAATTGAATTGAATTGAATTGACAGTCTGGCGCATCGCTGCAGACACATCCGATTAGCAGACTGGAAGGAGGTGTGAATTTAGGAGTGATCATACTAATGACTTTTCCAGAGTGTAAGTTACTGTTGAAAGTATTGAGGAGAGCAGAGAAATGGAGGCGTTATGCCAGTAGTGTAATAAATAAAGTGATACGAGTGGATGTGTCGCCTGATGTGGACGCAGTGCTGGGTGGCTGATGAGAGAATACAGGTTCAGCTTCACAATAAAAGCCTCTGAGTAGTTTCCAGATGTAAGTTTTGTTTTACTGTGAAGCGACTGCACAAGGTGTTTCATTAACAGCAGATCAGCTCTGACAGCTCTGTTTATTGATCACCACACCCTCCAATCTATATTCACCTTTCCTCAGCCCCTCTGTACGTTGTGCTGCTGCACAGCCACAAACTAAAATAGGTGGAGACACTGGCACAATCTGTGCACCCAGGTTCTGCCACTCTGTGCACCCAAACTGTTTAACAGCTGAATGAAAGAGCTCCTGTTGTTTGTTTGTTTGTTTGTTTGTTTGTCAGCAAATCATGAAGGATCGCTGGATGAACATTGGGTATGACGAGAAGGAGCTGAAAACATACAGCGAACCAGAACAAGACTTCAATGACCTCAAACGCATCGGTTAGTTTTACAAACTCAGAGAACATTGCCCTCATCCATTTGTTATATCTGAATACACGCTGAATGCAGCTGCTCTGGATGACCCATAATCCTCTTTGTTTCATGATGTCACTCTATTATCTGAAGCAGACCTTATGAATTTAATAACATTGAGTTATTAAATTCAGCCTAAATACAGCCTCTCAGAGCTGAGAGTACTGTGTGTTTTCTGACCAATCAGAGCTGATGGAGACGATGGGCTTCGCTCAGGAGGATGTGACAAAGGCGCTGGAGGGTCAGAAATACAACGAGGTGACGGCGATATACCTGCTGCTGGGGAGGAAACCCGCTGAGGTTTGTGACTGTCGTATACTCAGTGAAATCTGCGGAACATCCTGTAGGTGATATTTGTTTACCATTTGGGAACAAGTTTTTATATTGTGGGAACAAGTTAATACCTTTTGGGAACAAGTTTATATATTGTGGGAACAAGTTAATACCTTTTGGGAACAAGTTAAAATATTGTGGGAACAAGTTAATACCGTGTGGGAACTAGTTTATTATCTTGTGGGAACAAATTAATGTCTCGTTGGAACAAGGAATTGGAGGAACAATGACAGGAGGTAAAATCTTCTAACAACTCCAGCCTGTAACTGGGCCAGTCTTCTACCCATAATCCTCTGCTGTGACTGTCCCCACTAGTTTGCAGGCAGCGAGTCTTTGTCCAGCAGTAGCCTAGTTCATAGGTCACGACCCAGCAGTGACCTCAACGGCTCCAGCCAGTCCCCCGCCCATTCTCGCAACGCACCGGCCAATCAGAAGCAGCGGCGCTTCAGCGACCACGGTGAGTTTCTGTCCAGACGTGACCGAGCTGGTCCAAAGCTCTGGGGACATTAGAGTGGTAACCTCAGGCCTCTGTTTGCTGTCTGTCCTGTGTCTCAGTGGCGCCCTCCGTCCCCCCACCTGTCTCCTACACCAAGCGTTGTCATGCCAGCAGCGTAGAGAGCGACAGGAAGGACGAGCCGGCGTCACCAGTGGGAGCTCCAGACCGCAGGAGGTCAGCCACCGCCTCAGGGGTGAGAGGATTCAGATACAAAGGTCTAAACCAGGTCCAAACACCAGGGTTGTTTTGAGTATCACTTAGTCTGAGCAATCTAATGGAATATGGTCCAAATTACACAGGATAGGACAGGATAAGGACTACCACACTGATAATGCTGGAACAAACTGTAGAGACATGGCAATCCAACATGTTTGTGTTTATTTGTCTCCTCTTTTGGGAGATCTATGTTACGTTTTCAAAAATGCAATAAAGAAAAAGCCGTGGGTGAGCATCAAACATTTTGAACAAACGCGTCAGCTCTCAGCGCCTCCGTAGGAATATGCGTCTGATCGTATTGTTTCATTGAGTTTGTATGAAATCACGCCGTCTCTAAAGTTCACCTCACACGGTTCAGCACAGCTAAAACCAGGTGAAGTGTGATCGCCACTTTAAAGCTTAATCCTGTTAGTCTTTGTTTTGAGTTTGTAAAAATGAGGGTCACGATGCAAAATGTCTTTTACCACAACATTAACTGTAACGTATGAGAACATGGTGGAATACAGAAACATTGATCACTGTGTGATGGATGACCCCAGTGATTTACAGCACAGTTCAACACAGTTTTCTTATGGCCTTAAACACGTTGACTCATTCATGAAATGTTGGTAAATCTGTGAGTAGATTTGCACACAAAAAAACTTGGGACTAAAAACCTACACCGTATTCATGAACGCAGCAGAAAACTCAGATTTGATCACAGGCACGTGTGTATGTTTATGAATGTTAATCAATCATAAATTGACAGCGTGCTCCTGCTAGTCAGCAATTAGCATCCATCCCTGAATCCTGAATATCCAGTGACACCATATACAGAGGTGATAATTACTGTGGACAGGTGCATCCTGTCGACCTGTGAACATGGAGCAAACAAACAAAGACAGAGAGAGAAAGAAAAACTTTCCTGACGTAGAGACTGAAATTATTTATCATTTTGCCCGCTGTGTAGATAAGTGCCCTTTTTGGGTGAGAAGCAGGGTTCACCCTGGACAGGTCACCAGACTATCACAGGGCTGACACATAGAGAAAAAAAAAATTATAATAATAATAAATAAATAAATAAAAAAAATAATATCGAATACCAAATTTTCGTAACGAATACCTACCCACTAGGGTTGGGAATCTCTCTGTGATGGACGATTCAATACGTGTCTAGATACACGGGTTACGATACGATTCAAAAACAATATATTTTTAATACAGAGCGATTCGATACGATTCTATGGTTAACATTTGTTAATGTAGACTTTAATCATACATTATAAAATAAAGAAGCCAATTCTATAAAAGTGACATTCTTACAGTATTTTCAAATTTGTAAAAGACCACATCCCCAAGCATTGTTGCTGTATGGCACTGGCAAAAATAAAATATAAAGACAAACAACAACAAAATCATATGTCAAATGTATTTATTTTTAGACATGGACCAAAAAAAAGACTTGCTGAATGAAGTGAACTTTAAGTAAAATTTAAGTGTTTTAAACCTACTTGTGTTGTTTTTATGGTATTGTCTGTGTTTTTGTATGTATCTTATATGGACTTGGGTCTGGAATAAAGTTTATTATAACGCTGTACAATATAAACATAAAGCAGAATAAAATAATAACATGCAATGTAGGGGCAGAATCTGAC
>NC_065510.1:3860567-3889831 GCF_006386435.1 Epinephelus moara | reverse complement strand
GCAAAAATAGAAGTCCTGCGTATCTGTTGTGGAGGGCTCCGGAGCGCCGCAGCTGTGACAGGCCGGAACGCAGCACAGCCGCAACCGGTGGAAACACACACATTGACTAGAATTGAATCCTATCGGCTCCGCTGCCGTGCCGGAGCGCAGACGCAACCAACACGCATCTGGTGGAAATAGGCCATTAGTTTCTGCTGCGGCTTGGCTGCTCCCTGGTTTATCCAACCAGCATCAACCAGCTTCTGTTCCTCAGCTCCACCGGTCAAGCTGGCGCTGATGTTTACATCCATTATCATTGTCAGTAATGCCTGCTACGGAGCAGCCAGCTCTCGCGTTGTTTTCGAGATGCAAACTGTAAAAGCTAATCAACCGATTGCTAGTCTCGCGATACCCAAATCCATGACTCCACAATCGATTCATCTAAGGATTCATGGCTGATTGGTATCGATTGAGGAGGCTGCTACCGACGTAGCCGTATCTCTCGCTTGTCAAACCGGATATCTGGTCGTATCGGTTAATCGTTCCCAACCCTACTACCCACAGAAACGAATATTCGAATATCCGAATATTTGGGTACAGCCCTACTTGTATGTTAATCTATAGATAAAGTGTAAGAAATGTGGTGTCATGGATGGATTGAGTTTCACAGTGTGGCTGGATTGTCATGTCCTGATTTGCTTCCTGCTCCTCAGAGGATGGTCCCTGTAGATTTAATGACCTTTATGACCTGTCAGTGGTGTCAGGTTGGATCAGTAGAATAAAGCAGACTGTGTCTGTTACAGAGCATAACTCGGAGGAACACGTATGTTCATGAGAGGACGAGCGCAGAACGCCACTCGGTTGCTATTCCCAACGGAAAGGACAGCAGGTGAGAGGAATTCTGGGAGTTATTTCATTGATTGCATGCTGTTATTCTTCAAATCAATATTCAATCTCTGTTTCAGTCTACCCGAGGTGCCTGCAGCATCCCCCTTCCCGTCGCCAGGGGCAACTGTCTCCTCCACACGCCCCCGTCATGTCAAATCCATGTCGGCGTCAGGACATCCCATGAAGTCCTGCCTGCCCCCCATTGACGACAACGCAGAGTATCAGAGGTGAATCAGAGTTCTGCTGTTGATTCATTAACTGTGGAAACATCTGTCACTACGTTAACAGTGTCTTCTCCTCCCGCCCCCAGCTCCCCCCAGCAGCCTCCGCCATCACCTTCAGCCTTCAGCGTCACCAGCAGCAACAGCAGCACCACGCCGGACCGGACCCGCTTCCCCCGGGGCTCCTCCAGCCGCTCCACCTTCCACGGCGCTCAGCTTCGGGACCGACGACCCGCCACCTACAACGGCCCGCCGGCCTCGCCCAGCCTGTCCACACACACCACCACATCGCTGGTCACGCCCCGCCGCGGCACCTCCACCTCCATTATTGGAAAGATCACCTCCAAGTTTGTACGCAGGTCAGTAAGAGCCAGGAAGCTGAAGTCATATCAGTTATTACAGAGTTGTTTCTTTAGTGCTCTCACCTTGACCTTGTTTTAAAGTCACTGAAACTCATTTGGTCAGTCGGCTCCTCACCTCGACTGACGACGCTGAACGCAGGATTCTCCGTCATGGTTTAAACTGTTGTGTTTGTTTTTATGCCTCCGTGCTGGAGACAGTCGTGGCCGGAGGCATTATGTCGTTGGGTTGTCCGTCTCACTCTCATGAATGCAACATCTCAAGAATGCATTGAAGGAATACCTTCTCATTTGGCACAAACGTCCACTTGGACACAGTGATGAACTGGCTAGAATTTGGTGGTCAAAGGTCACTGTGACTTTGCATCCGTCTCATTCTCGTAAACTCAATATCTGAAGAAGGAATTGAGAGATTTTCCTTAAATTTGGCACAAATGACGACCTGGACACAAGAATGATTAGATTTGGATGGTGATAGGTCAAGGTCACTATGACCTTATCTATTTCATTCTTGTGAATGCAATATCTCAAGAATGTATTGAGAGAACACCTTCTCATTTAGCGCAAACATCCACTTGGACACAGTGATGAATTGGTTTGATTTTAGTGGTTAAAGGTCAAGGTCATTGTAATAATGTGTCCGTCTCATTATCAGAGAACAAGAATTATGAAGAGGGCTTTGAGGAAATTTCCTCAAATTTAGCACAAACGACCACTTCGACTCAAGAGTGATATGATTAGAGTTTGATGGTGATAGGTCAAAGGTCAAGGTCACTGTGACCTTGTCTGTCTCATTGTTGCGTGTGCGATATCTCAAGAACACCTTGAGGGAATTTCTTCAAGTTTGGCACTAACATCCGTTTGGACTCAAGAATTAACTAATTAGAATTTGGTGGTCACAAGTCAAGGTCACTATAATCTTGTGTTGATCTCATTCATGAGAACGGGATATCTTAAGAAAGCCTTGGGGGAACTTCCTCACATTTGGCGCAAATGTCCACTTGGACCCAAGAATGAACTAATTAGAACTTGGTAGTCAAAGGTCAAAGGTTGCTGTTGCCATAACTCAAGAATTCATATGCTAATTATGACAAAACTTCACACAAATGTCTAACAGGATAAAGTAATGAAGTAATGACATTCTATATCCAACAGGTCAAAGGTCAGCTTCACTGTGACATCATCATGTTTTAATGTCATATCTCAGGAGCAGAAGGGGAGACATTTGGTAAACTTTTGTCAGATAACGGTTAAAAAAGTGCACATGAAGAATTGCTCTTGCTGTGTTCTGCCTCCACCACAGCACAGTGGGGGTGAAAGGATCTGAAACTGAAACTGAAGAAGAGAGAGAAAGAAAAAAACATGTTTTTGTGTAATTTTGGTAAACTGTCCCTTTAAGGCTCTGTGTCCACATAGCGTTTTTTTTTTGTTTTTTTTTCCCAGCAGAAAAGTGGCGGCAGGGTGCTGGGGAACGCTTCATCCCAGCGCCTCATAAAAAAGCACTGGTGCTGCTTTTTTTAATGATGTGCTGCGCATGGGTTTTGTTTCTATGACAACATCTTGACACTAACATTAGCCAGGTAGCTAACACAATGCTACATAAACACAGGATTGACTACACAGTCAAAAACAAGCTTACAACAGTGATAAAATCACAACACTCACCAGCATCATCTGGTGTCCGTCAGCCAATCTGCTCCCAAAACATGAACTTTTCTGTCTTTGTTGTGACAGTAGACAGTAGCCAAGCTAAAGAGGCGGCAGAGACGTCAACATAACAGTGCTCGGAGTGGCCGCACACAAAAGGTGGAGCACTCTTTTTCTGGAGGCGGCCGCTTATGCTCGCTCCTCATTCAGAACAATTGAAAAAAGATGCTATATGGACACAGGCCTTAGCACAGATTAACGTGGTCATCCTGAAAATGTCAAACATGTCATCTCCACATTGAGAGCCGCTGCAGCTTCCTGTTCTCTGTTAATGGTTTTGTTGGGTCTCATCCTCCAGGAGTTTTTCAAGCGAGCCCAAAGAGGAGGGGCGGGACTCCAAGCCTCGAGCCCTGCGCTTCACCTGGAGCATGAAGACCACGTCCTCCATGGAGCCGGGGGACATGATGAAGGAGATCCGAAGGGTCCTGGACGCCAACAACTGTGACTACGAGCAGCGTGAGCGCTACTCACTGTTCTGCGTGCACGGCGACGCCCGGCAGGACAGTCTGGTCCAATGGGAGATGGAGGTATGCAAGCTGCCCCGCCTCTCGCTCAACGGCGTGCGCTTTAAGAGGATCTCCGGCACGTCCATCGCCTTCAAAAACATCGCCTGCAAAGTGGCCAACGAGCTCAGACTGTGAAGGGCTCCCAGTCATCATCAAAGGAGAATACCTCTCTGTTCTTCACACAGTGACGCCCCACCAAGTGACGGCGGCCATCTTGTGTTCAGCACGTCGCTAACTGCTGTATGACTCAGAGGAAAAAACACCTTATTATACCCAACACACTTACTATTTAATGTTATCACTAAATGTTTGCCAGTGAAACCAAATATTCCAGCTGATGTTCGGCAGGTTGACGAGGCTGATGAGGGTGTTTGTTTGCTGTCACAACCTGCAGGAGCGAGACCCTCTGTTGGTTTGTCACTGTTTACCTGCACTTCAGCTTTCTACAAAAAACTGAAACATCATGTAAAGTTGAGACAGGTCGACAGGATTAAAGCTGATCACACAGGCAGAGAAACCTGACGAGTCTCTGACTGGACTCTCAACTAAGAGATTAGCTTGTCAGAGAGCCACACGAGTGAAGCAGCAGTTACATGGAGGGAAATGACGACCAAACTTCCATCTGGAGTTTTCTAATATTGTTGCAGTGCATGTAGACGTATGCTCTGACTCTCTGCTTCGACCTGAGTGTTAAAATCAGTCATCTGGTTTCTGGAGTGCAGATAAACAGTGAGGGAAACATGACCTCTGCTCCACCTGTGCAACTCTCCTGCTGCAAGAGTATAACAGCGAGCTGTGCGTGCACGTTACACAACCTTAACCAGCTTTATTGGCTTTAAACATGTGAACACGCTCAAGGAAGGAATCTGACTCTGATTTTCGTTGACCTTAAATACAAAGAAAATATCCATACAGCTAAAAGCAAGGACGACAAAACTAAACAAGATAAACATTGACCTGCATGTTGGTGAAGATTCTCAGTCATCCAGGTCATGGTAATCATAAGTGCTGTATCGTAGGCAGCTGGACTTGATTGCGTTTCTTGAAGATGTTTCACCTCTCATCCAAGAAGCTTCTAAATGACTGGTGCAGAGTCGCAGGCTTTAAACTCTGTGTGGGTGTGAACCCTTGCAGAGTCATTGAGGTCACATGTGAGCTCTGAGTTTCAGTTTCCAGAGAAGAAAGATCCCAGCAAGCATTTTTTGGTTTAAAAAACGTCTAATAGCCGTCTGCATGAAGACCTGACGTCTAGGCTAAATCACGGCTGAATTTGGGCTGTCAGTGAAAATTTGGTAGACGTCTAACCATAGCCAAAGTGTAGACGTCATCAATTATACGGCTATGTAGAGACCATGTCCAAAAAATGGAGATAAACATATTTTAATTACTGTTGACTCTCCATACGTGATTGAGTATCATACTGCACGCCATCTGCAATGGCGAAAATTACATTTAATCTATTTCAGAATTAAATCGGCTAGATTTGGGTTACATGTAGCTAGACTAAATCGGAGCTAAATATAGTCAATACGTTTAAATCACGATTATTGCTTGCTGAGATGGTTTGAAAGAAGCCATCTACGTCAAACTGGAACGACCATCGTTAAAGAGAGGAGGTGGCCTGTGACACCATGTATCACACACCTACAATGCAGTCTTGGGATCCCTCCCCAAATGACTTCACACCCATTCACACCTGGACCCATGTAACCCTAATGACACACAAGATGGCCAGGTGGGTCAGTGACTCACATGTGACCCCTACGACTCTGCAAGGGTTCACACCCACACAGAGTTCAAAGCCTGTTACTCTGCACCAGTCATTTAGAAGCTTCTTGGATGAGAGGTGAAACGTCTTCAAGAAACTCAAGCAGGTCCAGCTGCCTACGATACAGCACTTATGATTGAGCTGCACTGTACAGAGAGCAATAGTGCAAGGGAAAAATATGATTGGTGTAACAGGTTTAGCAGTCCCTCAAGGATTTGCAGGCTGTTTTTGGGATTGTTGCAGCCTGAAATATCTGATTTCACAGCAGCCTTTAAAAAAAACTGCGATGCATGTTGCTGTTATTTTTAGGCTTTTTGTTTTTTGCAGTGAAATTGTGGGATCAATTGAAACTGTCTCAGGTTCGGAGTTTATCTCGATGAGCAGTCAGTAGACCTTTTTACACAGAGATGGCGCTATAGAGTTGCTACAAAGTCCCTGCTTTAGGCCGCCTTTACATTTTTACACAGAACCAAACAACAGCGGCATCATGTCGCTCCAGTGTGTGATTAAAGACAGCATGCTGGCATCCTGCCATTAAAAGAGGCATCACATTTAACACAACAGCGTCGGCCTCTAGTGTGACATATAACATGTCAATAACAATCATTCATCCCTGTTACATGGCGGCTGATCTCGTCTGCTGCTCAGAGGGTAAGGAGCTCCTGGACCTCTTTGTTTTTTTAACTGTTTGCGGACAGTTACAGCCGCCGTTCTTCTTTTTCAGTTAGCTGCAAACTGCTAATAGCTACTCTTTAAATCTCCCGCGGTGGGTCGCACACAAAATACAACCCGATCTCGTTCCAGAGTCAAATACCGGCGCTTGGGTAGTCACTTCCAACATCAGACACCAACCACTTCTGCGTGATTGTAAAGCCAAACCCTTTCTTTTTTTTCCAAAACCCAACCATGTGTGTGTGTTGGCTAAACGTAACCACGTGTGTGCGATATTGAAGGGGAAAAAAAAAAGTCAATTTGCGGTGTTGTGTTGATGTAGGGCTTTTATTTTGAAAGACTGTATGCAAACTGTGTTTTTTGAAAACAGACAATGCATGTAACAGGCTGAAGTTGACACGGCGTCCCAGAACGTCAACAACCAACACACCCAGGGTACCTTGGACGCCATATGTGGACGTGGAAAGTCCATGACCAAACGTGGACATGTGACGAGGTCACAGTGAGGATGAGTTACATCATACGTTGTCAAAAGATCACACCCGTGATGCCCATGATCCTGGTTATACAGACACCCTTTTTGCACTGTTACTGCTTCCCATGGTGGATTAAAGGCGAGAAAACACTTTCCCCCGTTCCGCAATCGTACCTTATATACAGCACGGCGAGGCAGCATGATGCTGTGATATTCCCGCCCTGAACAGACTGTGTAAAAGGTGGCTAGTGCTTCCCACAGAGTTAGAATCTATTTGTGATGGTGGGAGGGGGGCAGAAACATGTGATCACCAACAATCATCTGTTTCTGCTGTTTGAAGCAGAGCTGAGGGACAGTCTTCATGAGCCACACTCCTCCTGCTCTCTACCTGGTTAGCATGAGCTAACACAGCAGCAGCAGCGACTAACATCCAACACCGAGCCATTGAGCAGTCCCAGCAATCTCACCGTCTCTGTCATTAAACCTGTTAACAAACTTTGGGTAATGTTAGCTGTGTGATGCTAACAGTTAGCCCTGTCACTGCAGTCCCATGATAAACAGAGAGAGGGGACAAGGAGGGGCTGAACGAATCAATGCGCTGCACCCAGCTCTACAATAAAGTTTGATTTTATTTGTTTTAAATAGTCAAATTTGCAGTAAAGTTGTGGTGACTGGACAAAATTGTGGGGTCACACAGATTTAACAGGGATTAATTTGCAGTAATTGTTGTGGTCCCACCATCAGAACATCCTGGAGGGACCGGCTGATCATTCAGTCATTACAGTCTGAAACACGATATTTAATAAATCAGTCTGCTCATGTGTCTCTGATGGTGTAAAACTGCCTCAACCTCCATCACTACAGAGCCAGCTAGATAGCTGACCAGTTAGCAACATCATCAATGTAGCTAACTGAAGATGTGTTCAGACCAGTCTCACGTAGTCAGACCTGTCTCCACAGAGCTGTGTCAGCACCAGAGGAAGGTCGACAACGGCAATTCATTAAGAGAACGAAGCGGCCGTGCGTTATCGCCCGATCCAAATCTTCATCAAAACTCGGACATCATTGAGTTCTAATTTTTAAACTAACGTGCCATTTATTGGTACAAATGATTCATATTAGATGTGAAAAGACTTTAAGAGGAGAAGTGAAGGTGGTACACTGAGGAGACACATCGGTGCAAGTTGACAATATTTCAACTCGAGGTTTTCTAACTCCAGTTCATGAACGTACGGACGAAGGAAAAGGAGAGAAACTGCAGGAAAATAAGTGAAAGAACTGCATGAATTTATTTATCGGTGAATTCGCCACCAGGTTGTTCAGCTGACGTCCGTGCAGTCGGTACATGAGCTGTTTGTGTGGAGTAAAAAGTCCAGAGGTCATATCTGTGCAACTGATCACGAGCACAGATGTTGGCTCATCAGTGACGCAGGTTTCATCCCGTCGTTCCGATGTAACGGCCTCGAGTTTGAACGGGTTCCATGAAGCATCTTCCCTCCTGGTTTTAAACGTTCTCAGTCGCAGTCGCCTGAATGATGCAGACGTTAACAGCAAATATCCAGTTGCGCAGTCGAGTTGCACAGTTTGCAGTCGAGGGAATGAGTCATGAAATGTGACGACCAATCAGGAGGTGACAGCATGTGACCTCTGACCTCTCCTGCTGACTCATGTTAATACTGTTGCAATAATCCTGGAGCTTTTGGTGAATGATGTCAGTGGTTCAAACACAAACTGTAAAGCTCCATGAATCTTTATTTTTAACACATTAACAGCTGACAGAACAGAATGTGTGTCTATTGTTTGATTGTTGTTGCTGTACAACGTGACACCTGTCCAGGTGAATATGTGCAGGTACAGTATTGATCAGTCTGATTTTACTTTGTCCACACTGTCTTCTTTTTTTCCACCATTGAAACATAACTATTTTTCAAAGCTTTCAGCAGCGAGGTAAAACTTGATTTTTATGTTGCTGCTGAACGAAGCATCAAACCCGAACCACGCCATCGAGCAACACATCCCGTTTAAACTTAAAGGATCAGTCTGGTGTTTTTCTATTGTTTTGTTTTGTTTTAATCAACAAATCTTGTGCATGTCTGTGACTCATGAATCTGTAGTTCCTTCAGTCGCTGTAGTTTTTATCAAACAAACAACAGGAAACCGTGACTTACTTTGGGACTATTTTCAGCAGCGGATTAATCCACATTTGGTGCAGTGAATGTTAAGATATATCAGGCCTACACACAGTGCTTAGTGTGCTCGTTATTCAGCTTGTCCCTATCAGAGAACCCTTTTTGGTTCCTGGAAGAATCTTTTAGAAAGGATCCACCTGGAACTCTTTTAGAGGGTTCTACCTATAACCCAACAATAAGGGTTATACCTAGATCCATCTGTGAAAGGTTCCACCCAGAAACCCCTATGACAAGTTCTATAGAGAACCCTTTCACGATGTAATGGCTCCAACCACAACACTCTCTGGGGGTTCTATTCAGAACCTTCATACCTTGTAAGGGTGCTAACACCTCACCCAGGGCGTTCTACCAAGAAACCTTTAATATACCAATGGTTTCATCTAAAGCCGCTGAGGGGGTTCTACCATAGACTGTATATAAAGATGAAGGACACGTCTTTACTTTCCCCCTCTGTACAAACAAAGCTATGACATCCCGGATACGGCCGCTGTCATCTTCTGCTGGTGACGTCGTTCGGAGCCAGAGTCGCCAGCGGTATCGAGTTCCGTCCATACACCCTTCTGACGAGCACACCGATTGGCCCACACAGCGGTCAGTCATGACCTCAGTCCCCCACCCCCCTTTTGTTCTAACATAACGTATGACCAAAGTTATCAGAAAAACGAGCACTTTGACAAACATCAGCGTGATAAGAACTTCCCAAAATAACAGGAAACAATTATTTGATGCGCACTTTGAGTTTTTAGTTTGGTCCATGTCAGCCGACTGACATGGACCAAACTAAAAACTCAAAGGAGGTGGAGTTTATGACCTGTACTGCAACCAGCCACCAGGAGGCAATTCAGATGTTTTGGCTTCACTTTTTGGGGAGCTGTCACGTCGTCAGTATTTACAGTCTATGGGTTTCACCGAGAACCCTTTCAAATTCCAAGGGTTTCATTTAGAACCTACTCAGGGGTTTCTTCTGAGAACCCTTTTATATTCCATGGGATTGATCAAGAACCCACCCAGTGGGGCTCTAAGTTTATTAATTGACTACATTACCCATAGATCTCTTCCCCACTAATAATCATGGTTGTGGTTTAACAGGTGAGTCGCGTGTCAAGGGAACCGCGTCGTTAGGAGGCTCCATGAGGCTCCTAAAGGGCCGGGACTGATGTGGTCCAATGTAACCTCGAACAACATGGTTCACAATCACGTTCTTGGGCAGCCGGCGATTTTGTGGAATCACCACCACTATAGCCTTTACTGTGGTTGGGAACCAAAACTCTGTTTCCTTAGTCTTAAGCCTGATTTATGGTCCTGCGTTAAATCAACAACGTCGCTACGTCGTAAGGTACGTGGCTACGCAGAAGGCTCGCCGTAGCCCCCGGCGTAGCCTGACGTGCACCTCCCCAAAAATGTAACTACACGTCAAGGCGACGCAGACCCAGCGAAGACCGAGAGGGCTGTGATTGGTTTGCTTGGTAGCAACGCATTTCCGGTTCCGTATTTCCAGATTGCGCCATCCCCGCCATCTTTAAACATCTTCTGTTGCGATGAAGATGTTGCAGTATTAAGGCCCATTTATGCTCAGCGTTCGATACGGATACGGACGGAGCCGTCTGTCTGTGCTCTGCGTTCATTTCTCTGCGACCGGAAAAGCCGGAAGCTAAACAAAGAATCAACTAGAGACGACGATAACCATTCAGGAAAGGAACGCAGCCTCCTACCGCTCTGGCGGTGAATTGCACCGCGACGAAATGGAGTGACGGAGAAGTACGAAGGGTTCACGACGGCGTCACGGCAACGACGTAGGTACATTGTAGGTACGCCGCAGGACCATAAATCAGGCTTTACAAAGACTCCCTTTTTTGAAGAACCCATTCTTCGAAAAAGGGAGTCTTTGGATGGAAAGGGGTCTTCTAAAGGAACCCTTACCCTTACAAAGAATTGTTGAAGAAGCCTTT
Source organism: Epinephelus moara (assembly GCF_006386435.1). Lineage (NCBI taxonomy): Eukaryota > Metazoa > Chordata > Actinopteri > Perciformes > Serranidae > Epinephelus > Epinephelus moara. Next base: position 3,879,118 of record NC_065510.1, on the reverse strand, counting down.
CTGTGAAAACTGGGTTCTTTGGAGGAAAAAGATACTTCAGAAGAAATCTTGAGTTGTACAAAGAATCCTTAAAGAACTCTTTTGTCCAAAAAAGAGGGTTTTGAATTAAAAGGGTTCTTAAAGGAACCCATAGTCTTACAAAGAAACCATAAAGAACCCTTGCTTCAAAAAAAGGGTTCCTAGGGTGAAAATGGCTCTTCTTAAGGAACCTTAGTCTGACAAAGAACCCTTGCATTTCTACCAAAAAAAAAAAGTTTTTTTGGGATGAAAGTGTTTCTTCTGACGGAGCCCTCCGTCTTAAAAAGAACCCTAGCAGAACCTTTTTTTTCTTTCAAAAAAATGATTCTTTGAATGAAGGGTTCTTTGAAAGGAACCCTTAGTCTTACAAAGAACTCCTGAAGAACTCTTTCTTCAGAAAAAAGGTTATTTAAATGAAAATTGTTCCTCAAAGGAACCCTTGGTCTTACAAAGAAACCTCTCTTGAAAAAATGGTTCTTTGTATGAAAAGGCAAAACTCTTTTGTCAAAAAAGCATTCTTCTGAAACAACTGGTTCTAAGTAGAGCCTCAGCCCTTCAGGAAGAACCTTTTTGGAACCGTTATTTCTAATGCTCAAATTCCACCAGATGCATGTTGGTTGCGTCTGCGCTCCGTCACAGCTGCGGCACTCCGGAGCCCTCCTCAACAGATAAGAGTGTAAATACATTTACCGTTGGTGTGAGTCTTCTCAGCAACATAGAAAGTCACCAGATTTATCCTTTAAAGCAACGTTCCAGCAGAAATTGAGTTTCCTGTCAGCTAGCTGCTGAAATTGCCCGTTCTGCCTGTTTATTGCTGTTCCCCGGTAGATCATTCTGTATGTTCTCCACCACTTAATGCCTTCTGAACGTACTGATTTGTATTTCTGATGCACTCAGTTGCACCAGAGGAAATGAGCAGTTTGTGATTCTGAGTTTTTCTGTATATTTTGAATTTTTGTTCCCACTAATCGACAGAGCCTCTAACTGGCTCTGCTTGTCTCTACAGTGTCGAGGTCGTGAGGGTTCACCGTGCAATGGTTCTCCATCACTACTGAAACTGGAGAACACTTTGGACTGTATGTCGTAGCACTTAAAACCAGGAAGGGAACAAACAATGCAAACCTCCCGGCCCTGTCTGACAGGGCGCGAGGTGACAAGGTGTGACGCTGCCTTCACGTCACGAGGAGAAGACTGTAAATCTGAGCCTCTTACTTGAAAACAGCCTTCGCCTCACGTTCAGATAGAACCTTGTACCACGTGACCGACTGTGATGAGTCGGGCTCGTCATGAACAGGAACGTAGCAGAAGTCCAGTGTAGCCGTGATCGATTCATTTCAAATAAAAGCCTCACAGATGAAACGGTGTCAGAGTCATTTTGTGATCACAGAAACTTCAGCTGTTTGTTTCACGCTGAATGACGTCCGAACGTCCGCTCGTATTTACAGTGGTCCGTCGTCAAGGAAATGACCCTGGTCCAGGTGTGTTTATGTGATCATGTTCCTAATGTGCACCGCTACACATGTCAACATTAGCTGGGTTTCCATCACCCTGAGAAATGCGCAAAATCTAAATAGCGCAATAGAAAACAGGCAATGGAAACTAATCTAATGGCTTAGATGTCAAACACCTTTTAATGGAAACACCTGCAAGCCGCATTTGTACTTTATCGAAATTGTCGAAATATCGCTTTAATTTTGCACAAAACTGTAATGGAAACCCAGCTACTGTCACCTGTCCACATACTGACATCACTCAGCCTTCACCCTCCATCAGGACCTGACTCCATCAGGTGAGTCCAGGACCTAGCTGTTCCTAGGACTGCACTCTTCTGGGCCGAGACCTAACATGTCCTGACCCGAGCTTCAGGAAAACACACCAACACCATGTTTATATGTGCGCATTTTACTGCAATTGGCCGTGCTGCATAATGAGTAGTTTTACTTTTGGTACTTAAAGTATATAAACAAAAGTTTTTGGTGCTTGATAATTAACATAGTATAAGGAGATAAAGATAAAGTTTCCACTTCCTTTAATGTGCTGAATTTGTTTTGCAAGTTTCCTTTAATTAGCACATAATAACTGTGTTCCAGTGTAAGGACAGTCTATGCAAAACACATGTAAGATCATCATATTGATGACGGTGAACATGTCAGTTACAGATTATTTTGTGTTAAATGATTATTCTTAACAACAAAGATTAGATGTGATCATTTCGTCACAGTATCTAATAAAACTGAATATCGATAAGTGATCATTTAAAACAATCTCCTGTTAGTTTGACGAGGACGAAGACATTGAAATCATCACACTGTAACTCTTCAAGCTCTTAAGTTCAGGCAGAAAACACCACCACACTCTGAATGGTTTCTTTTCAAATTTATAGTGTCAGTGTCTGTTAAACGCTTCCATCTGATTGGTCAGTTCATCCACTCTCCTCCCTCCAGCCAGTCACCATCCAGATCTACTTCTGCGTGGGAACAAGCTCATCTATATCTCGGCCGCCCTCCAGCCTCTTCTCCATGGCGACGAGCAGTTTGACCCCGTCCACCACCAGCTGGGTCAGGCTGACCTCGCTCAGGCCAAAAGTCGCCACGTTGCTCACACAATACAGCGCCGGGGATTCTGGGAAACGAAGAGGCAAGTCTGAAATCAGAGCCGTTGTCTTCTCGTCATTTATCCGGCCGCGTGCTCAGTCCTTCACAAGCACATGCATTGGTACTAAAACAATCTGAAACACGTTGACATAAACAGTCTCAGGCACAGACGAGGGCTAACTTGCACTCGTAATGTTTTTGAATTTCACAATTTTAGCAGAGTTACCGCAGTGTTTGTGAAGTACAGAGCATACGACTGGATAAATGAGATTTTATACATACCATAAAACTTCAAATAAAAGCAGAGTCCCAGTTCAACGCCCAGTCCCTGTTACCAGCCCGATGTAGCTACACATTTAGACAAATAAGGGCCTGTCTCAATCAGAGGCCTGGTCTGGTTCACACACAGTTCATTTCTATAGAAGTTCTTTGGATGTATAAAATTGGACTGCTGACTACCCACTTCAGCTGCTTCCATCGCGCATACAAATATAAATGTTTAAATTTTTGTCAATATGGAGATGCTACACATCGTTAGCTCGGTTCATTTCATTTTACCGAAACCATGAGCACCAGAGAAGACCTGGAGTCATTCACATTTACCGGCATGACTAAAGAACAAGTGGTGACTCAAAAGAATCAAAATGCTTTTTCATAAAAATGAATCCAAGTTGTGAGGATTGTTTAACAGGATAAAATGGTTTGTGTCAGGTGCCGTAACTCTCACTGTCTGATGTGCTGTCTGTCGGACCAAGTCAAATGATTCATAATTGATATATAATTTAAAGCCTAATTTTTATACAAGTAATAGTCATACGGTTTAAATACACAGTCTCATTGCATTTCCTGATCTTTGCTGAGCAACAGTTTTGTGTGAAAATAATTAAAAGCCTGTCTCTGTTGAGTTCAGTGATTTCGGCAAATTTAGTCGACCAGTTGCAGTTTTACAGTAAATGCACATATATATTAGGGATGTCACCTGATGCAAGTTATTAAATATTGAGTATCTGCCGAGCTGAGTCCTGATCTGATACTTTTATTTTGCTAGATATGACAGCTGCACAGTGCACACTTCAAGCACTGTGAAATCAGTCCAGTGTATTTGTATGACTGAATAGCTGCAGTGTGCAAGAAAGAAAAAAAAACTGCTGAATTACAGCTCACAACTCGCACCAACCCAAACATCCTGGTGCAGACTATTTACTGGAGTTTATAGCCTGTCGCTCATCAGGCATCTGAAGAGAATCACAAGCACGGCCGTTCTCGGTTTTCAATGTCCGATAGTCCACCACCAACATTTTCATCACGTCTCATCAATGAAAATGAAACACAGACTGACTCCTAGATTTTAATATCCAGATCTATTTTTAGCTCGTCATCGTCTGGTTTTCGTCATGAAAAAAGATTGTTAAAGGGCCAGTGTGTAATATCTGGCATGGTTTATTGTCAATCTGAATCTGAATATTCTACCCATTAATATGTTTATATAAGTGTATAATCGCTATAAAATAAAATTAGTTTGGTTTTCGTAGCCTTATAATTATGCTTTTATATATATATATATAGCAAGGGCCTTGCTTTAGAGAGGTCGCCATCTTGCGCCGCCATGTATGTACGGCAGCCCGAGCGGACAATCCAGCCAGCCAGAGAACGCGTTTCGTGTGTATAAATAAACCAATGAAGACAGCGGAAGGAAGGAAGAAGGAGGAGGAAACAGCAGAGTGTGTTAGTAGTTCGTCGATAGAGAGTAGTGAAAGTTTTTTTAGTTATAAAGTTTGCGAATGGACCACACTTACCACGCAACAGGAGAGAATGAACCCGAACCGTCATCTGCGAGGAAAAGAAGACGCAAAGAGGGGCACAGAAAACGGGACAAGCGGTGGCAGAGAATAAACATCGGTGATGTTTTTCAGCGATGGAGGGGGTTCATGAAGGACGAAGGGCTTCAATCCGACGTTGAAGTGGCACGTTTCCTGCTGGACAGGTAAACTACTAAAATAAATGCTACTATTTGTCAGCACGTAGTATAATAGCGTTACGTGTCGCACTCGACAAGTAGGGAGTGAGGAGGAGAGTTCGTAACGTTACATCATCTCCAGGTAGAGCAATTACTGTAAAACACTTGTGAAATTTTTAGTCTTATGTCAATAACAGACAATAGGATAGCAGTAACGTTACTCCTGTGTACCCTGCTGATTGGATTCAGTACAGCTAAAACCACCGTTTATTACTGAACAGTACAGGTTACTGTTGGCCGTAACCACGCCAAAACAACCAACAAAGAATAACTTAGCTGTAACTCCAACTGTGCACTGCTGCTCTCTCCTCCAGCTCGCTCACACACACACCAGCAAGTGCACTCACACAGCCCTCGTCCCCGTCACACTCCCCCCCCCCACCTATACTCATTCAACCCCAAACATGCCATTAACTCACAGAACACTGACATTATAACAGAACGTTTACTGCAGGGTCGCTACAATATCGTAACATGGTTTAGATTCCTAAATAAACATTCACCTTGTCGCTAGATAGACCTACTCCTGAAAAACTTGTCTGCGCAAGGCTTTTTGTCCTACGAGGCCACCGTCATTTACCCGACGGGAGGGGTGAGCGAGTGAGCCCTGCAATCTAGAATTTGACCACTGATGTCACTGTTTTCAACCCATTTTACACACTGGCCCTTTAACAGTTTACATTATAGCAGCAGTCCACATCCAGTGAGTCAGACTTCTGTCAGCCTGGTAGCTGATGGGTTCCAAGATTGATGCAGAGTCACCTCTTGTTTTCCCTGCAGCCAGATTAATAAGCCTGATAGTATATTTTATAAAACTTATACTGTATTTCCGTCTGATGTGTATCTATATGTCAGGCGAGGTGTGAAACCCAGGATTGATATCTACACAGTAACTCACCAACCAGAGAACTGAACACAGCGTCAAACTCTCAGATCAGTTCCTGTGGTGAGACACGAGTCAGCTGTGCTCTCAGTACCTGTAGCATCCATGCAGACCCTCAGTCTCTTCAGGACGTCCTGCAGCCGTTTGTGTCTGGGGAGGTGCTGCAGTCTGAGGTGGACTCTGATCCTCAGACCCGTCCCCACGTCGGCTGGAGAGCTGCTCACCCACCCCAGCTGCTGCTTCCAGGTGAACGGGTGTCTGAGCTGTCTGTAGAACTCCTCCAGCTGGAAACACAGAGACAGGAGCCGACGGTGAACTTTTTCCACTGCAGGAACTTTGTTACTTTTCCCTCAGGAGGGCGGAAGGACATCCTGCACCACGAGCACTATGATGAGTATCAGATAGAACTGGAGGCAGTTTGTAGTATTTTCACTTTGCTGATTGGTCTTCTGACAAGTTCCGTCTACTTCCATCATCACCCAAACTGGACGTCACTGTTTGGAAGGTTAAAAATCTGTGACACTGATACATCAAATTTTTTAACAATCTTGATGCAGATCCCTTAAATACAAGCTGAATTATTTTACAGATTAAAACTAATCAATGGGGCGCTCTCTGGTGGATGAACTTGGTCCTGAGGTTTGGTGTTATCGGCCGACACAAACACTGATACAGATCCGTCTGCAGTAAGATAATATCAGCCAATATATCAGAGTGGTTCAATGATTGTTCTGCCTCTACAGGAAACTATCAGCACTGAGGTCCACCTCATGATGTGACCTCAAACTGTCAAATTTACTGTGGTAGTAACAAGTTCTATAAAAATATGTTTCTTGTAAAGGAACAGTGCGTCAGATTAAGGACGTCCAGTGGCGTCCAGCAGTGATGATTCCAGATTACAACCAGCTGAAACTTCTCCTGGTTAGAATTCCTTCAAAGTTCATTGTTCAGGAGCTGAATTATCCTCAGAGGTCTCTTCCTCTCAGAAACAAACAGACCAGCTGATTTAAACCGGTAAAACACTGAATAAAGCAGTTTCATGTTACAAGTCTTACAAGCTACAAGTTACAAGCTTGTTTGAGATGAGCCGCGAGCTGTGTGCTCGCCTTTTTTGTCCGATAACTCAGGGCGGGGCTCAGCCTCCATGAGGGTGGCATGAGGGCCCCACGTCCTCTAGTGGGACCTGTGCTCACAGCCCAGCACCGTGCAGCTCCATCATTCACCAGAGAACACCAGAACTGACAGGTCCACCATTGGTGCCTCGTTCTCTTCACAGATGAGAGCAGGTTCACACTGAGCACATGTGACAGGCGTGAAAGAGTCTGGAGACGCCGTGGTGAACGTTACGCTGCCTTCTCGGGCCCTGGGTTCCTCCTGGTGCAGGAGTGGAGTGTGTAGACAGTTCCTGGATGATTGATGCAGTGATGTCATTGACTGGCCCTCTCGTTCCCCTGACCTAAATCCAGCTGAGCACCTATGGGATGTTATGTATCGATGCGTCCACCACGGACTGTCCAGGAGCTCACTGATGCCCTGATCCAGGTCTGAGAGGAGATCCATCTTCCGACTCATCAGGAGCCCAGCTGTTGTCAGTAGGTCATACAGGCAGGCGGGGGCTGTACACACTACTGAGTCACATGATGAGTTGGATCAGCTGTGGTTTCCACTGACCGTTGTTACGTCATTTTGATCCCAACACATTAATCAATGTGCATCAGTAAAGATTCTACACTTGAATTATTTGTTCATCCAGATGTGATGTGTGATTTTGCTGTCGTTGTTAAACCAAACTAAACTTTGTAGAAGTTCTTTTCTTACAGTGCCATCTTGTTGAGAGGCTAGGCACCTATGGTGAGGTCCCTGCACTTAATGCATATGAGTAAGAGCACCAGGACACGAGTGTAGATTGCAGCATTTTGTCGTGAGTATTGCCGTGTTGCACCAGAGGTGAGTAGGTGGTTGCTCCTCTGGACTCTCCTCAGTGTCGTCTGCCTCTCCACAAGTGGCCTCTGCTCACTCTCCCTGGCTTTGTTCACTTTAGCCTCATGTTGGACTGAATACTTTACCTAGATTAGATTTTGTATCAAGACTTTTCTAAACAAACTGTAATAAAACCACTATTTCCATCCCCCCTCTTTGGTATCAGTGTTGATTTGACTATGAATGTTGTCTTCTCTCCCAGCAGCTCCAGGCCCCGTCTATTTGCTTATCTTGAAAAAGTATTTCCTGGGCTCTAGTTCCCCTCATGTGGCGTTGTCGGTCCTCTCCCCTCTTTTTCCACTAATTGCCGTCACCACGCTAAGTTTGGCTCATTATTTCCCCTTGAACCACAGGCTGTGTAAAATAATGGAAGTAGCAGGGTTTACTCCTGATGTGAAGTCTCAAGTTCGGCATTTCAGCCGACGCCATCTTGGTTTTTGGTTTTTCTTTTTAGCCATAAGTGACCGTATTTGGATGAGAGGGTGGAGCTGTGGAGTGGATTTGACACACAGGTTGTGGCGAAGCTTTGCAGACAGCCTGTCACTCAAGTGGCCCCGCCCTCAAATACACTTAACTTTAAGCCTTAATGAATATGAACAGGTGAGTTATATAAAGATTCAGGTCCCGTACAGTCGTCACGAATGTTGAGAAACCAAGACAGTTTTTGTACCAGGCTGTAAAAGTGTTCACGTCTACATGTTAACATGGAGGTCTGTGGGGGCTGACTCGCTCTGGGAGCCAGCCTCAAGTGGACATTAGAGGAACTGCAGGTTTTGGCACTTGAGTGTTGGCTTCATGTTTCAGCCCCGGACATTGCTGCTGCTGCTGCTTGGTTTAAATATTAAATATATCTGCAGGATGGGAGCAGATTTAACTTAAAACTCATTTGTAACAAGCTTTGTAACTTATAACCAACTTATAACAAGCTTTTATTGGAGGTAGAGAGTTAAGAGTTAGAGCTCATGGTGAAAAGTGTAGAGATCAACAGATTCATCAAACCTGCAAACATTTGTGGCTCAAACATATAAGTTAACATGTAATTCTAATTAAAAAAAGGAAAGAGACCCGTGACTGACCTTCTGCAGGTTGGTGCAGATGCATTTAAAGGCCTCTGTGATGTTGGCATCATCTCGTGTAGACACAAGTCTGAGGTGGTCCTCCATGTTGACCCAGACCACCAAGCTGCCATCTTCACTCACCCTGCAACAAGGAATCATGTTTGATACAATCAACAGATTCCAGAAATGTTTTGTCTCCTCTCCAGCTGACTGCTTTCGTTCAGACTTGTCTAGTATTAGAGTGACATCTGGCATCTTGCAGGATTTGAATCTCTGGTCTCTCAGGTTCCAGTGACTGCTAAAGCTACTGGGACAAAAAGACTCATGGGAAGAAACCAGACTGACCAGACCGCCCTGGCGTCAGGCCAGTCCCGGGCCACGCCGATACGGAGCTGGGAGGAGGACGGAGTGTTCAGGTTCAGCTCCCTCTGCTGCTCCTGGTTCAGCTCCTCCAGTAAGAGGAGTCGACCCGGCAGCTGCTCCTCCTCCAGCCGCTGCAGAGCTGAGAGCAAACACAACACACTGGTCAGCTGCTTTACTCAGCCCAGTCGCCACAAGAGAATGTTGGCATTGTACGTTTCTGCGAGCCGTGGATACGTTACATACGCACGTTTCACACGTATCATAACAACATTTCTAAAGTGATTGAGTACATGAGCTGACTTTGTCATCTGGAGGTGGAGGGGATGATGGACACATCGGCGAGACGTCCAGCTGCAGACGACTGCAGGCCACTATTCAAACCAACAAACACCGGTTGTTTTTGGTGACCCTTCGCAGTGTTTTCCTGTTTTGTGGCGCCGAGCCTGGATGTTTTTCACAACACATATTAGTGTTTCAAAGCAGCGTTCAAGCAACTGAACATGTGTGTTTCTCACTGACCCTTCCCTGCTTTTTCAAAGGTGTTTGTGCCACCAACCATGGGTGTTTTCACTCACGCATCACAGAGTTTCCCGGCGGCATTTAACCCCTGAAAGTGGCTCTTTCCCCAACCCATCGCTGCTTTTCCTGCGGCATTTGTGGCACTGAACTTGGGTGTTTTTCACTGACACATCGCAGCATTTTCCATCAGCATATGAGCCTGAGATCATGGGTGGTTTTCACCAACCTGTCCACGTTTCTTCAGTGGCATTTGTGCCACCAAACGCAGGTGTTTTCACTAACACATGGCAGTGTTTTCCAGCACTGAGTCTGCAAGCGTTTTTCACCAACCCATCCCTGCTTTTCCAGCAGAGTTTTTGTCACCTCATGTGGCTGTTTTAAACCAAACTTTGTGTTTTCCTAACGGTAAACAAGTGCTTTTTATGCCTAAAACCAGCCACACATTTACCACAGTATTATTCAGAAACCTAAAGTTCCACCTTTCTTCTACAAAAGACTTTACGAATGTAAAATATCTGTGGTTTGCAGAAACATACAGTGTTAACATTTTTGTGGCGATTAAGTTGAGTTTACTACAACCTGGTTACTTTGAGGCCATGCTACCATCAACCCCGCCTGGTCGGCTTCGTAATTGCACAGCGGCACCTGTCACATGCTGTCAGGGAACTCAGAATGCTCTTTGTGGGGATAAATTGTTCTGTTGCAAATTTCCTGCCTTTGTCTGCACCCATGGTGCTACATTCTCATGTATAATGATGAGAAATCAGAGCCTGAGCCGGCCTGAACCTGCTGGTTTGATTGTTTTCAGGTTATTGAGAATCAACTCTGCTCTGAAACACAGACATGCAGTACCTCTGCTGGCCAGTGTGAGGAGCTGTCTGCGCTCTCCTCGGCTGCAGTGTGTCGGGAAGCAGAAGTCTTCAACGCCTCGAACAACACTCACCTCACAGCATGCAGCGTATAACCTGTCCAAGTCATCACCCCCCTGCACACACACACACACACACACACACACACACACACACACACACACACGTGTCTGTTCAAACACTACAGTAACATTGGTGACATGTGAACCTAACATGTTGCAAACATTGAACCCCTCTGCTGTTTTCTTCGACTTCTGTGTGAGCTCAAACGTTGGTTAACAACAGGGTGTTGGCCAGAAAACGTTAGACTTCCTTGTGACAGGACTAAAAGCTAAATTAGTGTCTCCCAAAGTCCAACCCCTCGTCCTCTCTGTGGGAGGTGGAAACAGGCAAAGAACCGGGCTGATATATGGTGGGCAGGCTGATACGGCTGCCATGAAGGCCTGGTACGGAATAACCGGGACATGCGCTGGCTAACAGGGCTCTGGTGAAGCTGCGTGGGCCAATCAGCCGCTCATAATGATTACAGAAACAACCACAATGAATCCACAATGTCAGGGCTTGATGAAGAGGGTGGAGGGGAACTGTGGATGAGTCAAGAAAGTCTATTGTCTTTAAGTCTTAACGTACAGAGAAGATGAATAATTAAAGTGCAGGCTGACGTCTTGGCTTCACTTGAATCAGAGCGAGGAAGACGTGAACACATTTTACTATAAGGATGGTTATAGTCCGTGAAAGGGCCGCTCTGTGTCTACTGACATGTTCACGTGTTTTTATGTCACAGCCGTGCTGAAATATAAAGACGCCTATAATCTGGGTTTAACCTGTTATCTGTCGGCCTTGTTTCTTATGTTTGTCCCTGGCAGACTGAGCTTTGACTTCACAGAGATCAGTATGTTTGGAAAGCTAACTGAAGTTACACACAACCTGGTGAAATGCCGCTGTGTTCTGTGTTGACTCTGTGTGTTCTGTGTGAAACTGCAGCGAGAGGTTCCTCAGGTTTCTTATTAACGATGATTAGTCGGCAGTGATGTGGTCGGACCAGCTACCTTCACGTTGTCGTAGTTGAAGTCGCCCTCTGGCGTCTGGCTGGTGATCTTGTGTCCGTGATGTGCCTCGATGACTCGGTCGAAGAAATCACAGAACAGGACGTAGGACTGAGCGTCGCCCGCGACACAGCCCACAGTTACAGGAGTGGACCAGTCACCTTCAGACACAAACATCACATGGACACGTTTACACACTCACACTGACAGTACTCCCAAATCTAAGGAGAATAAACTGACTTTGTGTTTCTTGAACTGTTCCCCATTCACTTAAAGGTATACTCTGCAGGATTTTCCCATGTAAGGCGGTGTATGTTTATGCCTCCACACTGGCGACAGCTGCGGCCAGAGGCATTATGTTGTCAGGTTGTCCGTCCTCAAGAATGAATTGATTAGATTGTGGTGGTCAAAGGTCAAAGGTTACTGTGACTTAAAAAAACATGTTTTTGGCCATAACTCAAGAATTCATACACTAATTATGACAAAACACAAATGTCTGACAGGATCAAATAATGAAGGTCAAAAGGTCAAAGGTCAGCTTGACTGTGACATCATGTTTTAACGTCATATCTCAGGAACAGAAGGGGAGACATTTGGTCAGATACTGAATTGGTGACTCTAATCTTGAAACTGTGCTGATTGTATAGATCTTCTGTTTGTGAAGCATCCATGTTTTCACTGACATGGATGGAGACTGTCAGAGACACTGGACTGGTGGGCAGAGTCATACAACCATTCTATTCTGTGTTCGGGATGTTTATGAGCGTGTGCCCCCAGAGCGCTCAGGTGAAGTCAGGACTTTATAAAATGGTGGCGACCAGGTGCCAGACTGAAAGCAGCAGACATCCAAGAGACATAGTGCAGAAACAAAAAACATAAATGTAACGAGGCAAAACGTCAGACGAGAGTGAATCTGGGTTGGCTTCCATTTTCTCTTTCTTCTCTCTCTGGTGAGCGTGTTTACGAACACTAACTGAAAGTCCTGCACAGTATACCTGTAAATACAGTCTGTTTTCTTTCAGACCACCATCTAGTGGCCATTAAAGGAACTGCGATTAGACACATAACTGCTGATAGAAGATGTTTTCCTAACATTCATCATTGATTTTAATCTCACTGTAACTCTCTGATAGCCAGCACCACCCTGACATCACCTGGTTCCTCAAGGCCCGGGCGGATGACATCATCAAAGATGACTCCACTGGGGGTGCAGCGGTGGAACTGTCGGCGATACATGGCACGTGTGAGGATCTTTCCCATCCAGGTAGAGTTCCTGCAGAGGTCGGGAAACTCCTCATCTGGAGAACCTCTCTTCAGGTGGAACTGGGACATGGGGTCAGGGGGGACCANTGTGAGGATCTTTCCCATCCAGGTAGAGTTCCTGCAGAGGTCGGGAAACTCCTCATCTGGAGAACCTCTCTTCAGGTGGAACTGGGACATGGGGTCAGGGGGGACCAAATTCTGAACGCACAGGAAGTTGTCACAGAGGAGACAGGAGGAGCTTTTAGTCCACATGATGCCAGCAACTGGTGCTTCTCAAAGTCGTTGAAGGATCCTTGAACAGGTGAATTTCAAGAAGGCTACGTCATCGAATCCACTGAAGGACTGTCTTAATGTTAGCAGCCACTGAGTTCTACCCAGAACCGAGTCCTTCCTTCAGAGAATTTTCAAGGATGCATGTGTGTCTCCTCAGTGGGCATGAAGTACCCACAATGCTTTGTGCACTGTTCCAATGTGTGTTCACTGACTGTGAGGAAGGAGCCTAGTCTGTATAGGACGCCACTTGGAAGGACCCGTCCTACCAAGGAAGCTTCCTTGACTTTGAGAAGCACCAAATGTTTTCCTGATGTCTGTTCTGGCGTGTTTCTTTCCATTTACACTGAGTTGGATCAAGATCAACTCAGCTGCTCGGAGTCGAGCTTCACAAGTTCACTTAGCTCTGAAAAATCAGGAGATACTTTGAGCTGATCCAGAAAATTTACTACAACTAACAGCGAAGTCGTTTCTGTCTCTCAGAGAGAGTGTCAATATTAACTCTGTCGTATTAATAACACTCAGCTTGTTTTCAGTGTCAGCTACCTACAGCAACATTTCTAACTGGCACTGTTTCAGGGTTTTTATTTGTCACATACTCAACATTGTGCAGTGAGATGCTTTGTTGCCTCCAGAACTGTACTTGAAATATATAAAAAATATACTATTAAGATTTAGCCTCTTGTTACTGTAACCCCTATGGAAGCACAGCTTTGGGTTTACTGACTATTGTTTGTTTGTTTGGGTTCATACTAAATAGTTTTCATTTTAATGTCTCATTTTATTAAGAGAACTGTTTCAAGATGGCTGTAGTTGCTTAAAATGGCCGCTAGAGGGCGCTGCATGTGCGTGCTATGTAGTAAATCCCGGAGACGTGAGCATTGCATGCTGGGAGCAAGACACTCCGGCCTAGCCTTGATGCTAACGGGACCACGATGTAGCTACGAGTGAAGTCAGTGACATTTTATGGAAGAAACACTGCTTTATTTTCATGTTTATGAGTCTGTACATGTTGGAAGTTGCTGTGAGAGAGTTCCAGCCGGCTGCGACCGGAGGATTTGCTTTATTTTGTTTATACGAACAAGGACTCCGGTGAGTGTCATAGTTAGCATGCTACGTTGCTAACGGACATGCTAACGGACATGTAATGTTTAATTTCGGTTATGATTAAGCTGCATTGAACCTTTCTTACCATCAAAAACCAATCGGAGTCAACTGTAAATGTTACAGAGATGTTGTAATGAGTGAATATGCTCAGTTTATGTTTTAGAAATGCATTTATTTTCACGTGAGGAACGGTCATTTTTACTGCGTCATTCTGGGCGCCATGTTCAATGTTGGAAGGTTAAAATGTGCTATATATGAGCTAATATTCATGATTTGTTCACTTATGGGTTTTTTCTTCTGATTTTCATGATATAAATTAAAAGTTCGTGTTGAGATGATTAAAAATGCACAAGTTTGAATGTGAATGAGAAAAACATGATTGATTAGAGATAAGAGATCATTTGTGGAACATGATTGATTGATATTGTTTAAAAAAACCCCACAATGATGTCTGAGGTTTTAATGTCTCAAGATATATTTCATCATTTCCTTTGTGGTCAGTTTTAGAAGTTACACTTGAGTTAAAAAGAAAAAGAGATACTGTACAGTAATTGATTGATAATTAATTTTATTTCCTGTTTATGGCAGATTGTTTTTTTTTTTTTGAATTGCTGGATCTGCATTTTGGTGGGACAGCGTCGATTCCAACCAGGGTTCCTGTCTGAGGCGAGGCAGAGTAGAGAGGATCTGAAATTCTCCATCTTCATCATCTTCCTGAAGATTCACGCCTGGAGCAGATAAGATCTAAGCTGCGCGCATCAAGCACACAAACATACACATTCTACCCGGGTAGCACACATGCACTGAATAAACTTGGACGTACATGGATACAAACTGAACAGTTTGGACTGGACTTTGACGAACATTGACATTAGACAGCAATAAGCTGTGAAGGGACACTTTACTTTTGTTTTTTATTTTTATATTGGGAAATTGAATCTGAATTGTGATTCCACTTTTTGTTGATTGTGAGAATAAATATTGCTGTGTTGACCTTTACCACTAACTTATCCCTCGCTCCTTGAGTTGAACCTGAGAGTACAGTAGTCAATTTAGTGTTGTTCTTACTGGGTTACACAACCCTACATCCTCCCATGAAGACATTACATTTTGGGTTTGCTGCACCTTTTACTTCATTCTGCTTAATTCAGACCTGTTGTCCTCATTCGTTGACACTTTTTTGTGCCATCTGTTGGTAGCAAAAACTATTCAGTGTAAAAACAAGATGGCAGCCATCTCTGCTCAGTGAGTCTGCAGCTGATCCAACACAAAGTGGACAAGTCCAGAAAAATGATCACCTCCAAAATTGGCCGGTATCTCGTCTCCATAGGAGAGGCAACCAGAGCTGCAACAGAAGCAAAATGTTAAACAATCACAGATCAATATTGTTTCTGTTTTAAAGGTTCTTTTATCTAGAATCTAGAAATGTTTCCGTCTCTCTCACACTGACTGTCAAATAAAGACAAAAAGCTAAAAACTGTGAAACTGTGATGGATGTAAAGATAAAAGAAAACACTAAGGAAAATCGGGATGCTCATTTAACATGACAAGATTTACAAAAAAGCCTCTTTAAGCCGTACCCGCATGCATTTTTGCCCATTTCCAGGGGTCGTACTTCAACAAAGTCCTCCTACAGATTTAATCTGATCAGCTTCAAATTTTGTCTGGACCTTCGACATTAAACACTAGTAAAAGCTTGAATTGTTTGTGAACCGTGTGACCGTGGTGAGGCGTCGAATTTCATGTTTTGCCACGAAACAAGAAATAGTTTGTACCTCCCCTGTAGGCAGTCAAAGGGGCTCTCCACACCAGCGCGGGTATTTATAAAACCGTGACTCTTTGCTCACGGTTTGGCCTTTCATCCACACGTAACCGCAGTTTTGGCCCCCTGTAACCGGAGTTATTTGTAACAGGAGTCCAGGGTGAACTTTTTGGAAAAGTCCGGCGTCAGCAGTCATGTGTGGACAGGATAACCGCAGTTATTTTGTCTCATCTCCATTGTATGACGTCACAGTGTGCGACGTAAACAGAAAACAGCTGTTATTACCCGATCCAGTGTGTGCGAGAGACGATTTGAGGATGGACCTAAACAAAATACTGCTGCTAATTAGCAGCATACCAGCACTTTGTGGCTGTATCATACAATAGGGGTGTGCGATACGGACAAAAAATAATATCTCGATATTTTGGGGGATTTTGACGGTAACGGTAATTAGACGATATTCTTTTAAATATGTGTTTTTAACAGCTTGAGTTATAGCTCATTAAATGTTTCTCATGGATGATATTAATGGACACAATGTTTTAAAGCAAAAATGTTCTTCACATTTCCTGCTGCTTTTTTACCTGCTCGCTCTGTTTGACTCTGGTGACGGCCTTTTATAGCGTCAATTCCGGGTTCATTTGTAACTGTTCAGGTAGGTGTTTGTCCCGTAGACTCACCACAAGCCTGTCCCTCACCATCTCATCATGTAGAGCCCCGTAACCGCAGTGCTCCGCCAGGCAGGCAGTGCAGTGCCGTAATGAAACCGTCGGCCGTCTCGCCCGTTTCTTGATGCCGCTGATTAAACTTTGCTCTCTCAAAGATCACATTCCTGCAATTCTCTTTTGCTTGCATCTCCAATCCAGAAGCAGTGTGGAATCTGTCGAAGCGTTTAATCCATTTAGGCCAGTCTTCAACCTTGAAGGTGAACTTTTCCGGCGGGGAGACTTGAAACTGTGCCATGTTGCCGCTTCATTTAGCTAACTGTGGCTAGGCTAGGTAGCTCCGTAGATGGTCTTCCGGTACTGCGAACTTTCCCGACCTACAACTAGACAATTTTGCGTGTCGCTACATGCAAACTAAGTCACTAGTACTATCGCTCGCGTCTGACTTTACTTCTGACACCATGTTCAGTTATTTATTGGTATAACCCGTATAACTGCAAACCACTCATGAGCCACACAGGGTTCAGGTACTTGAGCAACCCGTTAATTGTTTCCCTGCAACACAATACAGCATGAGTTCCCACCTTACAGGTTGGGACCTACAGTATCACTACAGTTCACCCACGTCTTCCGAAGCTGCTGGAGCATCCGTAGGCGGTGTTGCCATGTTGTCTCGCCAATGTTTGTTTAGCAGCAGGCTAACCTGCGGGAAGGTGCCAGTGAGAGATCATGTGACCACCTAAGCGTACTGCAGCGTGCTGCTGCACGCAAGTTACGTAACTCTTGTTCGGTGAATGTGTGGGGCTTCAACGTGTGATTTTCAGTTGTTTTCAGTTGCATACTCGATAATGTAAATTTGCACATTGTTAAAACAACAATGACGATATTATTGTTAACGATATATATCACCCACCCCTGTCATGCAACTAACGCTACTCAACCACATCCAGCAACAGAGGCGCAAGAATGTGCTATTACAGAGACTGCTCCTGCTGCATAACGCCGGATTTCCACTGGATGCGTGTCCATTGTGAAACAGCAGCGCTGGTTATCCGCTGCGTGCTCCGCCGTCCGTTAATACCCATCGGCTGCATTTGCTGTGCGGTGCGGTGCAGCTCCACCGGAAGACATCTTGGTGCACTGCCATGATTAACATCTCCTCGTCCATGGTGTCAACAGGGTGAAATGACGTCTGAAAACCTCTGACCTGTTGACTTCAGGCCTGCCTCTGCCCGTTATGTAATTTTCAAGGTGTAGTGCAGGGAAATATGATCCGCCGTGAACACTGTGTATTTTATTTTGAAAATTAACCGGATGTTTTATTGTGTTTTTGTGCACGACTTCCTGCCCCGCATGATCTGCTCTGTGCTGAATTGCTGCATTGTGCTCCGGCGTCCGGCAAAAATAGAAGTCCTGTGTATCTGTTCCGGAGGGCTCCGGAGTGCCGGAACGCAGCACAGCCGCAGCCGGTGGAAACACACACATTGACTAGAATGGAATCCTATCGGCTCCGCTGCCGTGCCGGAGCGGAGACGCAACCAACACGCATCTGGTGGAAATTGGCCGTAATAGTACGCTCGTTGTTGTTTTTCCGGTAATGACGTTATACTGCCTTCTGATTGGCTACAATGGCCTTGCAGTTAGGAGTTATATCGCCACCTACTGATTTGGCATGTGTATTACATTGCGTGATAGTGGAATTTGCAGTGTCATGTGGACGGAGGTATTTTTATTACATCGCTCGTATGGACGCAGATTTTTTAAAAACTGGAGGTCAAAAAAGTTTGGTTTTAAAAATACCCGTGCTCGTGTGGACTAGGCCAAAGCCGACCTAAACTTCACAAGTTTGATGACAGTCCCACCCTGAACACAACTACGTGCCAATAATCAATCATCATTATAGCACCACCTACTGGCAACAGGAAATATATGCTTATACTTTGATGTATTCCTCTTAGCAGATTGACCAGATCCACCTAAAATGATTTGCTTTTAAAAGCCCCAAGACCTTGATGATGCTCTCTGGAGAAAATTGTGAGCTTTTGTTGAACGGTGTTGCCATGGCGTGGCGCCCATTTTGCAAGTTTTGCAATGAAACAGGAAGTTGTTGTAACTTAAGCATATATTGTCCGGTCTG
>NC_065510.1:3853099-3857648 GCF_006386435.1 Epinephelus moara | reverse complement strand
TTGTAGGGAGGTCATACATGCCCAGGCGTTGTAGGGAGGTCATACAGCCTCATTTTGACTTGTTTTAAGGACATTACATCAAAGTTGGATCAGCCTGTAGTGTGTTTTTCCACTTTAATTTTGAGTGTGACTCCAAATCCAGATAATTTTGAGTGTGACTCCAAATCCAGACCTCCATGGGTTAATAAATTTGATTTCCATTGATAATTTTTGTGTGATTTTGTTGTCAGCACATTCAACTATGTAAAGAACACAGTATTTAATAAGAATTTTTCATTCATTCAGATCTGGGATGTGTTATTTTAGTGTTCCCTTTATTTTTTTGAGCAGTGTAATTAGCTCTGTAGGCCCTAGTATAGTCACCATCATCAACAGATCCCTTGTCTCTGGCTCTGTCCCTTCCTACTTCAAGCAGGCTCTCCTTAAAAAGCCTAATTTGGACCCCTCTGTTCCAAAAAATTACAGACCCATCTCCAAGCTGCTTTTTGTCTCTAAGGTCTTAGAGAAAGTTGTGGCCAACCAACTCACAAACTATCCGTCTAATTATAACCTCACAGACAAATTTCAATCGGGCTTCCGTAAAAAAACACTCCACTGAAACTGCCCTCCTTAGAGTCTCAAATGACCTCATGATGTCAGCTGATAACAGTAAATGTTCTGTCCTAGTCCTATTAGACCTCAGGGCGGCGTTTGATAAGGTCGATCATGGCATCCTGCTGGACAGACTCAGGGAGTGGGTTGGCATATCCGGAAGCACATGAAATTGGTCCGGTTCCTACCTTAGGGAGAGAAGCTTCTCTGTGGCTGTGGGCCCTTTTAAGTCTGACCCCTCTGCCCTTTCGTGTGGCGTGCCTCAAGGTTCCGTCCTCGCGCCCCTTGTCTTCGCCCTATATATGCTCCCTCTGGCCTCCCTCATCAGTAATTTCTCAGGAATTTCCTACAACTGCTACGCAGATGACATCCAGCTGTACTGTTCTTTCAAGCCCGATGAGTTGGAGAAACTAACAGTCCTACAGGAGTGTCTTTCCGCCATTGAAATCTGGATGGGCTGTAATTTTCTCCAGCTAAATGCTGCTAGGTCGTGCTCGTACTTGTACTCGTCGTCCTCCGCTTATCCGGGTCCGGGTCGCGGGGGCAGCAGCCTCAGCAAAGAAGCCCAGACAGTCCTCTCCCCAGCCACTTCCGTCAGCTCTTCCGCGGGAACCCCAAGGGAGGCGTCCGGAAGGCATCCTTACCAGATGCCCGAACCACCTCAACTGGCTCCTCTCGATGTGGAGGAGCAGCGGCTCTACTCTGAGTCCCTCCCGGATGTCTGAGCTCCTCACCCTATCCCTAAAGCTGAGCCCAGCCGCCCTGCGGAGGAAACTCATTTCGGCCGCTTGCACTCGCGATCTCATTCTTTCGGTCACTACCCAGAGCTCGTGACCATAGGTGAGGATTGGAGCGTAGATCGACCGGTAAATCGAGAGCTTCGCTTTCTGGCTAAGCTCCCTCTTCACCACAACGGACCGGATAAGCGCCTGCATCACTGCTGACGCCGCCCCAATCCGCCTGTCAATCTCCCGCTCCATTCTACCCTCACTCGTGAACAAGATCCCGAGATACTTAAACTCCTCCACCTGACGCAGGACCTCCCCCTTGACCTGGAGTGGGCAATCCACCCTTTTCCGGCTGAGGACCATGGCCTCAGACTTGGAGGTGCTGATTCTCATCCCAGCCGCTTCACACTCAGCTGCGAACCGCCCCAGCGAGAGCTAGAGGTCACTGTTCGATGGAGCTAGGAGGACCACGTCATCCGCAAAAAGCAGGGACGAGATCCTCCCGTCACCGAACCTGACACCCTCCACCACTCGGCTGCGCCTAGAAATTCTGTCCATAAAAGTTATGAACAGAACCGGTGACAAAGGGCAGCCCTGGCAGAGTCCAACCCTCACCGGTAACAGGTCCGACTTACTGCCTGCCACGCGAACCAGACTCATGCTCCTTCGGTACAGGGACTGGATGGCCCTTAGCAAGGGGCCACCCACCCCATACTCCTGGAGCACCCCCCACAGGATGCCCCTGGGGACACGGTCGTAAGCCTTCTCCAAATCCACAAAACACATGTGGACTGGTTGGGCAAACTCCCATGACCCCTCCAGAGCCTTGAGATATCCAGGACGAATCTCATCCACCCCCGGGGCTCCGCTGCCTCGGAGTTGTTTCACTACCTCAGCAACTTCTGCCCCAGAAATTGGACGACCCGCCCCCGAGACCCCCGTCTCTGTTTCCTCACTGGAATACGTGTTGGTGGGATTGAGGAGCTCCTCAAAGTATTCCTTCCACCGCCCGACAATGTCCCCAGTTGACGTCAGCAGCTCCCCGCCCCCACTGTAAACAGTGTGAGCAAGTTGCCGCCTTCCCCCCCTGAGGCGCCGGACGGTTTGCCAGAACCTCTTTGGAGCCGATCGATAGTCTTCCTCCATGGCCTCACCGAACTCCTCCCACGCCCGAGTTTTTGCCTCAACGACTGCCGCTGCTGCGCTCCGCTTGGCCCGCCGGTACCCGTCAGCTGCTTCCGGAGACCCACAGACCAACCATGCCCTGTAGGCCTCCTTCTTCAGCCTGACGGCTCCCCTCACCTCTGGTGTCCACCAGCGGGTTCGGGGATTACCGCCGCGACTGGCCCCAGCGGCCTTGCGGCCACAGCTCACAACAGCCGCCTCGACAATGGCAGAGCGGAACAAGGCCCATTCGGACTCAATGTCCCCCTCTGCCCTCGGGACGCGGTCGAAGCTCTCCCGGAGGTGGGAGTTGAAGATCATCTTGACAGGTTCTTCCGCCAGGCGTTCCCAGCAGACCCTCACTGTTCGTTTGGGCCTGCCAGGTCTGCGTGGCGTCTTCCCCCACCATCTGATCCAACTCACCACCAGGTGGTGATCAGTTGACAGCTCTGCTCCTCTCTTCACCCGAGTGTCCAGAACATATGGTCGCAGGTCAAATGATACGACTACATTGTCGATCATTGATCTGCGACCACGGCTGTCCTGGTGCCACGTGCACCGATGGACATTCTTATGTTTGAACATGGTGTTAGTTATGGCCAAACTGCGACCCGCACAGAAGTCCAATAACTGAACACCACTCGGGTTCAGATCGGGCAGGCCGTTCCTCCCAATCACGCCCCTCCAGGTCCCGCTGTCATTGCCCACGTGAGCGTTGAAGTCCCCCAGCAGAACAATGGAGTCCCCGGTCGGGGCACTGTCCAGCACCCGTCCCAGGGACTCCAAAAAGGGTAGGTACTCTGAACTGTTGTTCGGTGCATAAGCACAGACAACAGTCAGGACCCGTTCCCCGACCCGAAGGCGCAGGGAAGCAACCCTTTCGTCTACCGGGGTAAACCCCACTGTACAGGCAGAAAGTCTGGGGGCTATCAGAAAGCCCACCCCGGCCCTCCGCCTCTCACCCGGAGCAACTCCAGCGAAGGAGAGAGTCCAACCCCTCTCAAGGACTAGGGTTCCAGACTCGGAAGTATGTGTCAAGTGAGGCCAACTATATCTAGCCGGTAATGCTCAACCTCTTCCACAAGCTCCGGCTCCTTCCTCGCCAGAGAGGTGACATTCCATGTCCCAAGAGCCAACTTCTGTAACTGAGGATCGGACGGCCAAGACCCCCGCCTTGGTCTGCTGCCCAATCCACATTGCACCGAACCCTTCTGGATCCCTCTGCGGGTGGTGGGCCTGCAGGGGGACGAGCCCATGTAGCTGGTTCGGGCTGGGCCCGGCCGGACCCCATGGGCGAAGGCCCGACCACCAGGCGCTCGCCCACGGGCCCCAACCCAAAGCCTGGCTCAAGGGCGGGGCCCCGGTAATCCTCCGGGCCGGGTACACGTGTCCTTGTTTGTATCCATCATGAAGGGTCTTTTGAACCGTTCTTCGTCTGACCCTTCGCCCAGAAGCAATCTGCCATGGGAAATCCTACCAGGGGCAAAATGCCCCCGACAGCATAGCTCCTAGGGTCATTAGGGCACTCAAACTCCTCCACCACGATAAGGTGACGGTTCTCGGAGGAGTACACCCTACCAACTTTCAATCCTCTGATTTGTAGTACTTGCTCGTGCGATGTAGCTTTATTCACCAGCTCTACTGTCATCATCACTGCGGCGCCAGATATAGTTAGGTCCTTGAGCAAAATAGTGCCTACGGTTTAGTCTCCTGGAACGACGGATGGCTGAGGCGTCAAGGTCCAGAGCTGCAAGAATCAAACAAACATCTTCCTTTTTTGCACGAATTCCATTCTTTAAGCACTTGTTGTACATCCACCTGTAGCCATGTAGTCTCCCAGGTCCTTCCAGCTGGTGAATGATGAAATCTATAACTTCCCCGACATCAGCATATTCCTTGCGTTTAAGCCCATGCATTTTGAGCAGCCGAATTAAGTGTCTCTTGCTAAGNTGTCACGCACTCATTCATTCATTCATTCATTCAGCTGGCATGTATTTTGAGCAGCCGAATTAAGTGTCTCTTGCTAAGAATTACTCCATGCCTAGCCGCAAGTGACTGAAGTATGT
>NC_065510.1:3849465-3852599 GCF_006386435.1 Epinephelus moara | reverse complement strand
TCTGAAGCTTGTCTGCAGTTATTTTAATATTTCGACCAAATGTGTACAAAAGTCAAACATGATTTTTAATTTCTGTTCAACTTCTGAGAGCCAATCAGATTCAAGTATCTCATGTGGTCATCATCTGGTCTGTAACGTGGAATTCAAACAGACTGAGTGGGATCTAAAGTCACCAGCTGAGAGTCTTAAACCAGTTTAAACCAGTTTAAACCAGTACCTCAGACCGGTGTGTGTGTCCTTGTGTTTTCAGGCCACCATGCTGGTGGAGCTGCTCTGTCTGCTCGTCTTCACCATTCGACTCGTTCACTACGCCAAAGTGATCCCTCGAGACAAGTTCTGGAAAGATCCCAAAAACATCTGCATCATCGTCATCCTCGTGGTAGGAGGGGCTTAACTACATCATCAGTCGGGTGGGAGGGGCTTATTAACAGCATCAGTCTGGTGGGAGGAGCCTCTTCAACTGAAAGCAGACAGCTGACAGCTGAAGCATTAATGACGAGGCTGCTGGTTCCAAACTGAAACTTTTTCCATTAAATAAATTTTACCTTCCAGATCAAACAGCGAGCTCGCCGGCCTGTGAGCGAGCTCGCTGTTTGATAACATGTTGTACAGATTTTCTCTCTTCTTTCAGTAACGTCATTGTTTGGAGTAAGAAACGTATCACAGAGGACGTTGAG
The DNA here is from genome assembly GCF_006386435.1 of Epinephelus moara. Lineage (NCBI taxonomy): Eukaryota > Metazoa > Chordata > Actinopteri > Perciformes > Serranidae > Epinephelus > Epinephelus moara. The sequence goes on along the minus strand of NC_065510.1, from coordinate 3,851,922 downwards.
CAGACGTTAAACACCAGAGAATCCCTGTTGTGTTGTAACATTTCAACAGTGTTGCAGCAACGTAAATTAAGGCAACTGTAATGTTGCGGTAACGTTGTTACAGTGTGAAAGGACAGAATCGTGACGTTGCAGTGAGACACTGGGTTTGAAGGGTGTGTAGCTCGTGTGCTAACCAGCTAGCTGTTAGTGAATGTGAGGCTCGTCCTCGAGGCAGCAGATAAAGAAGAATCTCCTCATGATGCTTGGACAGAAAATTGAATTCCACAGTGGAAAAAAATAAACACACTCGCTTTTTTATTGTTGCCAGGCAACCAGGGACTCACCTCCTTATTCAAACATGCCATGTTGAGGCAGAGGGTAGTGTCTGTAGCTCTGGTTGAGGGTGAGAGGCTGTCAGCAGATAAACAGAGATCTGTGTGGGTACATGAGACCCTAAAAAAGAGGCTGGATCATGGGGAGTACCACCAGTTGGTCCAGGAGCTTCTCCTCCATCATGGACGTTTACAGTACTGCACTTATCTGCTGTTTTCTATTGAGATGGTGCTAACTGTGCTTTGTAAAGCCGTATAGCTCTGGGTATCCAGCAACCACTACCACCAGTTTCTCCTCCATTGGTTACCAACTGTAAACTTGTCGTGTTGTCGTGACCACCACAGAAGGCCCGCCTCTCAAATCACCCCATTGGACAATGGGGAAAAAAGATGACATGGGGCGCTTTTCCACTTTGAGTTAAAGTTTTTCTTAACAGCAAAGCGCAGAGACTCGAGGCCCAAAAATGCAACAACTACAAAAAGGCGCCTCCGGCTGCTGGAACGCTTCCTGTGTGATCAGGGCCTGAGAGGAACAGGAGGTTGAATTCTTTGAGTTTCTGGATTCGGACAGTGTAGCCCACTCTGCGTAGACCTGCAGAGAGTGAGTGTAAACATGTGCAAGAGTTTGGACTCGGGGACGAGGTTATGTCCTGGTGACAGTTGGTGAGCGATGCAGTTTGGAGCCAGGTCACTTCCTGGTTTTTGCTGTGAGCAGAGTTCCTGTCTGTTAGCTGCAGGGTCAGAATGTGCTGAGAAGACTTTCTGTCTGTTGTTGTGAAACAACCTTTAGCCGGTGAAGCTGCATCGTCAGCACCTTTAAAGCAGAAAGGCTTCCTGGTGACTCAGTGACTGAGGCGACCAATCAGGACCCGTGAAATAATCTGAAATACTGCTGCTCTTTACTCACTGCCTGACAGTGGTAGTTTCTGTAGCCTGAACCTTTCTCTGCTCACTCCTTCATCTTCATGTGCTGTCAGATGAGCGTCTCAGATGATCATGGTTTTTTTGCTCAGTGAATCACTGAGAGCAGGAATGTGTTGCAGGATCCCTCCAGCCTGACAGAGAGTGAGTGGACGCTCTGCAGCCACTCATCACATATTAGAGCAGGACGATGAAGTCTGACTTGAACCATTAATATGACCAATGGTTATTTGATGTCGGTCCTTGTTAACATTTTTCCAGGATGATAATAATAAAGAATAAATAACATCAAGGCATTACATTAAAAGGAGGAACAAAAAATATTGACAAAAAGTTTTAGCTTATTATACCGACATTGAAATATGAGGTGAGATTAGAAAGTGTGAACAAACCTTTCAGACGTGACGAGAAGCTCATTTCTTTATAATTGACAGACAGAATACAAACAAAACAAACAAGGGTCATACAAACTGGACAATTACACACATACACATGCACATCATTTTGACATTACATAATTTTCCACTGGTGCCCATGGTTCAACATATTCTGCCTCATTATTTTGCAACCTGAAAGTTTATAGTTTCTGTTGCTGCAGTGATCCGTTCTGTCTCATTAAATTCAATGACTCGTCATTGCTTTCTTTGTGACCACACATACAGAGAGGAAGACCTTTTTATCCTTTAATGAAACTCTATTAGAAGTGTGTAAATCTCCCAGTTTACTTGACTCTGGTGTGAGAGGAATACTTATGCTAACATGGCTCATTGCCTGTTTTGTTAAACCAAGCCATCTTTAAAGCCACAGTGTGCAGGAATTCCTCCCCTCTAACGCTGAAGTCGTTTATTGCATTCAAACAGATAGCGCACTCTAGTACGGAGCCCCTTAAAGGTCAAGTCAGGAGATTTTTTTTTTGGACTGACTTTTGCGTTACCTCGCAATACTTTTGTGTCCCCTCGCAATACTTTTGCGTGCCCTCACAATACTTTTGTGTCCCCTCGCAATACTTTTGCGTGCCCTCACAATACTTTTGCGTTACCTCGCAATACTTTTGTGTCCCCTCGCAATACTTTTGCGTGCCCTCACAATACTTTTGTGTCCCCTCGCAATACTTTTGCGTGCCCTCGCAATACTTTTGCGTTACCTCGCAATACTTTTGTGTCCCCTCGCAATACTTTTGCGTGCCCTCACAATACTTTTGTGTCCCCTCGCAATACTTTTGCGT
>NC_065510.1:3841725-3849118 GCF_006386435.1 Epinephelus moara | reverse complement strand
CCTCGCAATACTTTTGCGTCCCCTCGCAATACTTTTGTGTCCCCTCGCAATACTTTTGTGTCCCCTCACAATACTTTTGCGTTACCTCGCAATACTTTTGTGTCCCCTCGCAATACTTTTGTTTCCCCTCGCAATACTTTTACGTTACCTTGCACACGTGTCCTTACTGTGCATATGACAATAAACACTTTGAATCTTGTTTTATGAAGACCCTGTGTGCGCTGAAAGCTGTGGCACAAGTTACGCACTGAAATCTGGCGGAAGAAAAATAATCAATTTTTGCCAATAAACAGCTGAAAATATTTCACACTGTCCCTTTAATTTTATAGCAATCCCATAACAAATGAAACAAAGTTCCTCAGTTTAAAACAGTTCTCAGAGAATATGTGACAGAGCTTAGTTACTCCATTATCCTTCCAGCTTTTCCAGCTAATGATCTTTTTATTCACTGTTATATTTGAGTTCGGCCATATTGGTTGGTTTATTGAGGTATCTGTGTTCAAGAATCTTTTACATGACTTAAAAATGTTAAATGACACTTCAGTGTTCAGTTCTTCATGAAATGTAGACATTTTGTGCCAATGTTTAAGTTTTGCAACATGTTCTCTTCAGTGTGTTTCCAATCTTTAATCACACAGGTATCAAATAACATGTTTATTTGCTGACAACCATATGATGAATAACAGTGAAAAAAGTTGGGAAGCTGCAGTCCACCTTTCTGTTTGGATTAGAAACATCGTGCCGTTTCACCATGCCATATAAATGCTGAAATTGTTACAGGCAACATTCTCAGAATGTAGTTGACAGTAGGACGAATATTCATTTTCCCCACAGAGATGCGGGAAGGCTCGACCAACCATCAATATTTGCTTTTATTTTGTTAAAAGTCTGAGTGAGATTTACGCCCCGTGTTTGACAGATGGTTGATGTAACTCTTAACCCTAGATATGTTATTGCTGTTTGTTTCCATTTTATTTTAGTATTGCGTACACATGTGACACCGCAGGTTTTGTTTAAAGGCAGCAACTCATGTCTCCCAGTTGACCTCGTATCCTGACAGTGACCCATGTGGAGTAATGATCTGATTGAGATGGAAAAGTGAGGATTCCACATCGGTTAAATAGAAAATAATGTCGTCGCAATACAGTGATATGTTACGCGTTTGGCCTCCAATTTGTTTACTTTTAATATTATTATCAGATCTTACTTTCTCAGCCAGTGGCTCAGTGACAAAAGAAAGTCCTGAAACTGGGCGTCCTTGTTTTACACCTTGGTGAAGACGTGAAGAGGTCTTTGTCATTTCATTTATTCATCTGCTGCTAAATGTGTTTAAAGCTGTGTCAAACATGAGAACAAAGTGTTTGACTCGTGTGTGTGTGTGTGTGTGTGTGTGTGTGTGTGTGTGTGTGTGTGTGTGGTGCAGCTCACTCTGGTCGATATGATCATCTACGGAGCGCTGAAGGCCACAAACTGTTTCGCTGTCCGCTGGTCCAGAGTCCTGCGCCCGCTGCTGCTGGTCAACATCACAGAGGGACGGCAGGTAACCTGTCTCACCCGTCTCACCCGTCTCACCTGTGTCACCTTTCTCACCCGTCTCACCTGTGTCACCTGTCTCACCCGTCTCACCTGTGTCACCTGTCTGAACCCACAGTCGGCAGCCATGCTTTCATTCGTGTCGTCATGACATCTTATGAGGTTAATTTGATGGTTTTGACTCCTTTGATCAAATTAGGGCTGTTAAACTCTGATTATTATTATTCAGCTTTTTAAAACAGTCCAGATTAAACAGGTGAAGGTTTTTTGGTTGGGAATCAAATAAACGTAAATAAAGTGACTTTCTGATCTGGACCTTTTAGATTTATTTCTTCTACAACAGTGTGGACGAAGAGACAAAATGGCAGCACGCAGTGAACCCATTCAGACCCATTTTGTGTCGAGGGTCATAAGTGTCCTCCGTCTCTAACGTTGAGCATGAGTGAGCCTTCATGCGACGCTCGGAGCGCCATTTTCTGATGTTTCAACCTGACGCAGGAAGCTGCTGTAACATGACGTCACATGGTCCGATCTGCTCTAAATGTCACCTGCTGGATGAAAGTCCAGGCCTGAAGAGTCACAGCGCCACCTACTGACAACAGGAAGTTTAATGTGACACAGATTGTTCATGTTACCATGGTTCACACATGAGGAATAATCACTGCATGTTCTCTAGCACCACCTAGTGGACACAGGAAGTTGTACAGAATTAGCAGTAGGTCATTTCCAGCGTCACGCACTCCAAGCAGGAAATACCATCTAATTCCTGCAAGCTGTGTCTGACTTTCATTTAAGTCACGGCCGCATCAACCAGCGTTCCAGCAGCACTCCTATATGGTGCGAAGGCCCGCTCATCGCTGCTTGTAGCTTTAATTTCTTTTTCTACTTTCAAGAAGTAAAACCAACCAGAAAATCATCCTCACTGCTTGACGACTCCATTTTGTCCTCTGTCGCAAACTTTCAATATAAAATAAACAATGAATAGCATCAGAGGCTGCAGGGATTCTGTGCGAAGCGATTTTTATCGGAAAACAGATTTTAAAACATGCATGTAATAAATCCAGACGTGGTGTGCAAAGGCCTTGAGTGAATGAATTCTGTAACATTTTCTATCTTCTCTTTCTCGTCCAGTCATTAACCTGAGTTGGCGATTAAAAATTCTTTAAATATACATTTTTAGTAATGTGAAGAAAATAAGATTGTCATACCAGATGTTAAGAAGACGTTAAGAGAGTGGTCATGTGATTGGGGGCGGTGCGTTCAGGTGTCTCACTCTGTAGTGGTATCTCATCACTGATGATCCTGATTGTGTTCTGTTGAACTCTACTGTTTAAACTTCCTGCTGCCCAATGTTTGAGCCGACGGCGCCTGAACGCATCATTAGTTTGTGTCTGTGTTGAAGAGGACGGAGCGTTCAAGTCCTCCGGGAGAACGAGCAGCTTCATCAGCTCTGTTTGTTTGTTTGTGTTCAGCTCCGCAGAGCGTTCAGGAGCATCCGGAACGCTCTGCCTCAGATCTTCTACGTCTTCCTGCTCTTCATGTTCAGCGTCCTCATCTTCTCCCTCATGGCGCTCAAACTGCTGGGCAAACGGTGAGAGGACTTCCTGTTACTCATTTATAATCTGATATTTAAGGCGGCTTTAAACGAGCTGTGTGTGAACGCTGCTGAGGCGGCAGGAGTCAGATTAAAGGTGCATTTCCACATCTCCATGTCAGTAAGAGCAGCTGGGACAGTGTGAACCTTCTGTCAGTTATGAATCTGAGGTTCTTTGAGGCTCATTGTTTATTTCACGTTTTATAAAACAAAATATATAAAGAAGACTGATTGTGTGTTTTCTGTGCAGAGGTCTGAAGACTATCGACGGACAGCCGTACTTCACCAACTACCTGGAGATTGTCTTCGATCTGTACGTCCTCGTCACCACGGCCAACAGCCCTGACGTCATGTGAGACTTTCAGACTCTTCTTTGTGTCTTCACTTGGATTTGATCGTGACCTTTGACCTCCTCCAGAAACCACCATCAGCTCAAATTTCATCCCTTTAGTTTGACATTTGAAGTCACACAGAACATTTACAAACTCTGAAGTATTTGAAAATATTTTGCTTTAATTTTTCTGCTTCCTGATAAAAAATGAGTTGATTAAACTTTTCATACAGCAGTAAATTTCACATCAGCTTTAATGATTTGAAACAAATTTTCAACTTAAAATTATATTTTTCTATTACATTTTTCCACCTGCACAGCAGCCACCTTCTTTTTAAAGATGTCAGTTTTGCATCTGTGAGGATGAATTATCAAAAAAGTTTTAAGAATTATTTTGTAAGGAACTTTATTCATGCGTCTGACGAGAGGGAAGCTTCCACAGAAAAAGAAGAAGGAAGTGACTCTTTGAGAAACGCTTGTCTGTTTTATCTGAACGTTTTGTTTTCTGCCTCTGGTTGGCAGGATGCCAGCGTACAACACCAGCTTCGTCTTCGCCATCTTCTTCATCCTGTACATCCTCATCAACACCTACATCTTCATGTCCGTCTTCTTGGCCGTCGTCTACAACAACTACAAGAAATACCTGAAGGTACGATGGAGTCACAGTCTGAAACACGCAGCTGTTTCAGAAAAACACATCGAACATCAAAGTTTCTCTGAGATTCAGTCGCTCCAACAACAACCGAGTCCTCATCTTTTCTCTCTTAATGTCAAACAGAATCCAACCTCAGGTACGGTGGCTCTGAGGTGCCAAAACAAAAAACAGTTAGCAAAAGTGTAAACAAATGACATTTAATAAAACATTTGAACAAAACACAAAATAAGACTGTTTACAAAACAAAATTATTTTTTTTATTTCTTTAATGTGACTTTGACATTGTGAAGTGTTTTTTGTCTTTGACTGTTTCAGTTGGTTAAACTTTAAAAAGTCGTGAACATATTTATATCATGTTGTTCTAAGAAACACATTTCATTTGCAAACTATCACAATTTTTTGTTTTACAAATGTATGTCTCATATATATATATCTATATATATATNTCTTAGATTCCAATTTAGTTTTTTACTTGCGTGATTTTCTTTGATGCATATTTAATGATCATAGTGCTGCGTTATTGAAAGGAGCCTGAGATCTAAGATTTTCATTTTCATAGTGACTTAGATGTCTGAATATCACACACACACACTGCACTTCTTTTCACTTTGTTTAATTCTACTGCCCGCCTGCGTGGAGTTCCTGTGGATTTTTTTACTCGTCACACAGCTTTTTGAGGGTTACCCGTCCTGGTGCAGGACTCTGCTCCATGCTAGCTCCAACAGCTTGACAGACCATCACAAAGGGGCGGGGCTTAGCAGAGGGTAAATGGTTGTGTGCATGACATTAAAGACCTTGAAGTAAATATTAGTTTTGGTCAGACAAACAAACACACGGAGGACCTGCAGACGCTCAATCAGCGCAGAAATATTTAAACCATCTCGCTGATGCTCTGACAGATCAGTTTTATGTTCTGTCGCTCCACCAGGAGGAGGTACGGCAGCTGGTGAGGGCCAAAAGGCACAAGATGGTGCGAGCGTTCGCTGTGCTGCAGGAGCAGCGAGAGGAGGGCGGGGAGCCCGTGGTGAGCCAGGCTAACTGGAACCAAGTGGTCCGACTGGTCCAGCCCGACATCAGCAACGCCCACAGAGAGCTGCTGTGGAGTGTCTCTGACGACAACAACCAGGGCTGCATCGGTGGGTCGCAACACACACACACACACACACACACAAACACACACGCACACTTATATATCAGTGTATTAGATAGTGAATACATGTTTGTCCCCAAGATACAAAGCTCTCATTGGGGTTATTACTTTGCACAGTGATGTGATCGGTACGATAGTGTATCAGGACCATTGGAAGGTGAAAAATAAATAAATACGGAGCCAGAGGATGCAGATAATATTCAGAGAAAAAAAATATTATATTTAGATCATTAATTTACGCAAAAAAAAAAAAAAACATTTACGAGAAAATAAGTTGAAAATGTCTGAGATTAGAAAGACATTTTCAAGAAAAAAACTTACAAAGTTTGTTGTTGTTGTTGTTGTACTATATTCTGTGTTACCCTTAGGACATGTGGTTTAGGGTTTAGAATGAGATAGATAGCAGCTTTGGATCATAGGGTTTAAGCTCAGGTGGATAACAACAGATAAAGGCAGTGGATGTTGAAACTTTATGTAGACTTTATGAAAGATGGATTTATTGATTTACTTATGGATATATTGTATGTGTATATTGCAACTATGCTGTACAACATTCTGTTATCGCCAATCCACTTGAAAATAAAATAAAATAAAAAGAAAAGAAAAAACTTGGAAATTTTACAAGGAAAAAAAATTCAGATATTCTCAGAGATTATAGTCACAAATTTACAAGAATAAAAGTTAAATAATCTCTTTTGAAATCACAGATATACAAAAAGAAACTGAAGAATTCTCTGACATTATAAATTCAGACATTTGCAAAAACCTCACAAATTAATCTCTGAGATTTTAAACTCATAACTTTATGAGAAAATAATCAGAGGTCTCCTGATATAGTCACAAATTAAAAGATTAAAAACTTGAATAGTCTTTGAGATTATAAGGTCAGACACTGGGGAAAAATATATGATTATAGTCAGAGATTATAGTCACAAATTTAGGAGAATAAAAATCCAATAATTTCTGAGATTAAAGTCACAAATAGAAACTGTAATATTTTCTGACATTATACGTTTAAAAATTTGCAAGAAAAAAAAAATCAGAAATTCTCTGTGATTATGGTCCAAAGTTTAGGATGAAAAAAAAACTGCTGTAAAAAAAACTCAGAAATGTATGAGAACAATTTATGATAAAATCCTGAAATACTCTCAGAGAGTAAAAAGTAAAAAGAAATGCTGGAAAACATGATGATGATGAAACAAATTTACAAGAACAATCAGCAAGAAAAAAAATCAGAGATTCTGTAATTATAGTCACAAATTGAAGATTAGAAAAATATTCTCTGAGACTATAAAGTCAGAAGTATGAAAAAAACTCTCCGACATTTAAGTCACAAATTGATGAAAAAGCAAGTTTTCTGAGATTATGAAGTGAAAAATGTGACAAACAAAAACAAAGACGACATATCTTCACTTTGTGATGTTGGATGATTCTCATCACATCCCAGATGAAGCCGCTTGCTGTGTTACACCTGCAGAGGATAAAATAATCAAATATACTTCATAATCAGATTCAGCTGTAAAAAGAACTCATGATTTGAGCCCAGAATCATTAATCATTATTCCAGCAAACACTGGTCGCACGGTGATGCTCTGTTGGGTGTTATTAAATATTTTTGGCGTTTTCAATCAGATTGTTTTTGTGCACAAATTGACACAGACGTTCCAGCTCCTGTGGACACAGTTTCATGGCAGCAGGACGCCTCAGAGCTTCGTGTATTTGACCTGTAACTGCGTGGTGGGGTTGATGGTCGGTTAGTTAGTGAACGAGACTTCGGTCACACGCTCAGCGACCGCTCCGTTCTGCACCGTCACACCCAGCCGACCGCAGCAGCTCTCCGGCCGCTGGAGGTCACCTCTCAGCTCTCTGCAGAGTCACTATCTGCTCACTCATCTTCCTCATGGAGGAAGTCAAACTGCTTCATCATCCAGTTCAGCTTTAATGTGAGAACTAACTGAGCAGAAGAGCTGATATCACATGAAGCCAGACACACAGAGCAGCCCACGTTATTGCATCATCACTCAACGGGCAGCCTGCCACGTTTATTCACACACACACACACACACACACACTCTCTCTCTCTCTCTCTCTCTCTCACTCACTCACTCACTCACTCACTCACTCACTCAC
>NC_065510.1:3838199-3838447 GCF_006386435.1 Epinephelus moara | reverse complement strand
GTCACAAACCTTTGCTGATGGAAACCTACGTGAATAAACTCCATATATGTGACTGTCTCATAACAGCCTGTCACAGGTTACAGCCTGATGGTTAGAGGAGAAATGGCAGAGCATAAAAACACAGAAGGAAATCAGCTGTTGATTTATATATATAGATCCCAGGGGACATTTGTTTAAATGTGTAATTAGTGGTAGATTTGATTTAGTTGAACTATTAATATTGTGACAGGATCTGAATCTGACTCTGA
>NC_065510.1:3829240-3838134 GCF_006386435.1 Epinephelus moara | reverse complement strand
AGTGGTAGATTTGATTTAGTTGAACTATTAATATTGTGACAGGATCTGAATCTGACTCTGAGTTACTGTTGTTGTTCACAAACTGAAGACATGAAACATCATTTTAGTTTTTACTGAAGATTTGAAGCAAACTGTGAAACTACATCACTGATTCTGTTGATATTCTATCTTCTTAAATTAATAAATTAATTTAAAAAACACAGTTATTTTTACTTATTTGTCATATTGCCAAATATATCATTAAAGTCATCCTCTGCTGTGTCAACAACTCCTACATCCTTCAACCTTTACTATTAATATGGCAACTTTAGTTATAGTTATTAATTTAACTATTAATCAGAGTTGCAAATTAATAGTAAAGTGTATTTTATGAGACTAATATCATCAACTGGCTATCATTTTTCCCCTTCCAGGACTGGTGCCCCACGAGGTGATGTAATGTCAGTTATGTCACATAATCTAACATAATTAATCATTATTATTGTTAATAATGATTAATTATCTGATACTGAAATTGGAGGCCTGTTACGAGGTCCGGTCCCAACATGAGGAAATAACACTTGGGGCAGTAGGTGCAGTGATGGGAAGAACCCACAGCACCCACAATGCTTGTTTGTCACACACTATAAATCGTCATGTTAAACGAAGTCTTTTCTCTTGAGATTAAAAGACCCTCAAATGTGCAGCTTCATGTCTGAGTCTCTCTTATTATAAGTCGTGTTTATGCCACAACAAAATTCTTTAACGTCACCGCAGAAACTTTGATCATGATTTATGTTTTATTTTTTTGATTGACAGGTAAGGTGGCGTTCGTCCAGCTGGCCGACCTCCTGAACATCGAGGTAATCACACTCAAGTCCAGACCACACCCATTCAACAGTGTGTGCCCCGCCCTCTACCAGTCGGCCCCCAGCCGCCTGCTCTGCCGATTGGTCCAACACCGGTGAGACAGACAGACAGACAGACAAAGTTGTATCTATACATGATTACTCTGTAGCAACGGGTATCTATAAAGTTATGTTGACAGATGTCGTGAAATATTTGAGATGTTTTATAAAGTGCTCATCTTCTACACTTGGCACCAATTTTACCTGGAGACTCAGTGACGGCCGTGAAAGCAGCTCTGTGTATTTAATGCAGTTTGTGTTGTTCACTCGACATCAACTGTCAAACAAACGGAGGTCTGAGGAGCGTCCTGGTTTGAGGAAGAAGTCTGTCAGACAGCCAAAGATGCTGCACCACATTCTTATGCCTCTGCGCTGGCGATAGCTCCGCCCGGCGGTGTCATGTTTTCAGGTTGTCTGTCTCATTCTCATGAACGTCACATTTGGCACAAACGTCCACTTTGATGCAAGGATGAACTGATTAGATTTTAGTGGTCAAAGGTCAAAGGTCACTGTGATCTGGTCTGTCTCATTCTCTCAAACTCGACTCAAGTTCCTTATTGTTCAGAAACTCTGAGACAGACTCAGGAAACTTCTCTCAGACTGAACAGAAACTTTTAGAGCTGAAATACTTTGTGAACCACTTCGTACATTTCCAGTCACAGTGAAGTGGAGCTCCAGTCCCAGCTGGACGAGGACATCTAACTGGCCTACTGTCCTTGTCCCAGTATACAAGCACGGGAGGGGAATCCGTTTATTGAGCCAAGTATGTGCGACTCCTCTACGATAGGTGGAGATATGCCCCCTTTCAGCTTGTTAGTATTGGACCTTTTTCCTGTTGACCTATTACGTCACAGACCAAACAATGGACAAACAAGTTAGCTACGGTTAGCTAGCAGCTAACTGGTACCATGGTGGACAACTTTACAGCTCTGTACATTTGGTCCGTCCAAAAAGTCACGGCTCTGGATGTAGATTTCTCCATGTTGTTACCGGCTTCTTCTTCTCTTACACATTTAATGCTATTGGACTTCCGGGTCAAAGCCCGGGGCGGAAACTGTGGAGCATGCTCAGAGCGCCTCGGCCAGTTTGGGTCTGATTGACTGTATACATGCAGGAGTCACATGATCTGGGTGTGTTAGTCCCACTGTGACACATTCACTGCAGGACCATTTCACTCACACTGACATGTTCACAGGGATTTTAAAAGTCTGGTTTCAGTCCGACTGACACAATAAATCAATATTCTGTGATGTCCAGGAAACATTCTGAGCATCGGAGTCTGAAATCTGACACGAACATTCATTTTCAGAGTTTCTCTAAACCCTCAGAACGTTCAGTGAAAATGAACTATGACCTGCAGAAACACATCGTAAAGGTTGATACAGACACACTGGAGTGCTTCTGTGTATGTGTGTGTGTGTGTTTCAGGGCCTTTGTGATCGTGTACGACCTCATCATTCTGGTGAACGCCGTATTCATCGGCCTGGACGAGGAGAATCCGATGATCGCGAACTCTGAGTGGGTCTTCCTGGCTCTCTACCTGCTGGAGATCCTGCTGAAGCTCTACGTCTTCGAGCCCAGAGCGTTCTTCTCCAGACACAATTTCTGGAACTGGTGAGAGAGAGCTGACGCACACCATCTGCACCCTGACGTCATCTTTACTGTCTGATAGAGTTAGGGTTAGGGTCCAAATGAGCAAAGGATTCTGGGTAACACTGCAGTTTTTCTCCAGGCTGCTGGAGATAAAGTTCAACAAGTGTTAATTTGAATGAAGTGAAGAAGAGATATCACACCTGAAACAGTTTTATTGCCCAGCAGGTTTGCACATCCGAGGAATCTGTCTTTGTGTTTTGGTGCGTAACAATAAACACGAGTCAAAAGACATTATAGAAAATAGTAAAATTCACATGAAGCATGTTTAAAGTTTGATATTCCTCTGTTGCCTCCTCAGGTGTTCACACCTGACACGTGTCTGAACGTCAGAAACTGCTCATATTGAATCGTTCACTTCAACGCCTCTACATTGGCAACACAAGTATTATGTTTTTGGGTCCATCTATCCAGTTCTTATGAACGCACTATCTCAAGAACACCTTAAGGAATTTTTTTAATTTGGCACAAACGTCCACTTGGACTTAACAATGAAGTAAATAGTTTTTGGTGGTCAAATGTCACAGGTCAAGGTCAGTGCAACCTTGTTTGTCTTTTTCTCATGAACACAATATCTCAAGACGGCTTTGAGGGATTTTTTTCAAATTTGGCACAAACATTCACTTGGACCCAAGAATGAACTGGTCAGATTTTGGTGGTCAAGGGTCAAGATCACCTTGACCTCAAATCCGTCTCATTCTAATGAAATCAATATCTTAAGAACACCTGGGGAAATTTTCTCAAATTTGGCACAAACATCCACACTTAGTAGAGAATGAAATGATCAGATTTTCAGAGTCCAGAGGTCAGTGTGACCTCACTAAGAAAAACATGTTTTTGGCCGTAACTCAAGAATTCTTTTGCTAGTTATGATAAAACTTGACACAAATGTTTAACAGGATAAAACAATGAAGGTCAAAAGGTCAAAGGTCAGCTTGACTGTGACATCATCATGTTTTAACGTCATATCTCAGGAACAGAAGGGGATTTGGTCAGATACTGAATTGGTGACTCTAATCTTGTGTGTGAAGCATTCATGTTTTTGCAACTTGACAGGTTTGCGGAGGCAAACAACCATGAAGCAGTCATTCTATTTTGATCAGTTATTCTTTATTTTTTATTTGAAATTAATCAAAGAAATATTGGACTCAAACCATAAAACATGCTTTGTGTTTAAGTTATTAACTGGAGAGTGTAAACTGCACCAGGTTTTTAAAACCCTAAATTCTCCCAAATAACACAGCAGACGTCACCTCAGAAGCAGTTACCAACAAGTCCTCCAACTCATACAACCACAAAAATCATTTATTCCCACCTTTTAATACGACCACAGGAAAATTGTATAAGTAACGCCTGTACTGGCGGCAGGAGATGAACGCGTCCTTGTAATTGAATGTAACAGTTTTAAACATGTGGTTAATGTTTGGCTTATTTAGGTCAGGTTCAGGGAAAGATCATGGTTCCTGTGAAAATTTGTAAGTTTGATACGTACTTGTTTGGACGTAGTTCCGTTCCTGTGTCATGTGAAGGGAAAATAATTCCACATTGACTTCATAGAGGACCTTAGCAGCTGTCTCCTGTGTTAAAGTCCGTGTTTGTTTGACCAATCTATCCACCCCAAGCTCCTCCCTACATGGACTTTGTTGCTAATTATACCTGACTTCCTCTTTTGCTCACATGCTGGTCAAGTCATAATGACCACAGACGGTGTGTTGGCTTGCTGCAGCAGGTGCTCCGTCCCCACAGAGCCCTCTGTTTCTGTCCTCACGGTGTGCTGGTGTCAGATGGTGGGTCGCTGCTGCTGGCTGTATGTGCTTAACGGAACGGAAGTTGACTAGAGATGATGCGCCGTCTCATGGTGGTCACTTCCTGTCGACGTTACAGATCAGAAGCACAGAGAGTTGTTGACTAGAGATGATACGCCGTCTCACGGTGGTCACTTCCTGTCAGCGTTACAGATCAGAAGTACAGAGAGTATTCATTGTGGTCACTTGCAGATTTTTAGTGTTGACAGTAGTTGTGTGTTTCAACTTGTGTTGTTGTGAATCTTTGGTCTGAACTTGGCTCAACAGTAAACGTAAATATTGATCGTAACAAGCTGCAGAATTGTCCGATGTAGTCGTACTTTGGAGGAGGACAGTCTCGTAGTTGCACTCAAAGACGAATTGAAAATTCTTGTCAGATTCACCGGTAGAAACAGTTTTGATAACTTTGTTCATCACATCCTGCTAAACTGATCTTAACTTTAACTTATGAGCAGTTTATTTTACAGCGACAGGGTTCGTTACTGAGCTGTTGTAAACTTATGTTGAACAGTTGTATATATACGTCCTCATTGACATTTCTGAAGTCATAATTACCTGATATTGGGTCAACGCAGGGAATGTGAATGATTTCAGCTTATCCTCAAACAATGGATTGTTTGATATCCTTTGAATTAGGAATGACATCACAGCTTTAACATAAAGTTACAGAGGTTAGGTCTAGGAAAATAAACATGTTGAGGACGTCCCGCAAAATGACTCAAAGTTCACACGGTTCCAAAAACCGGTCTCTTCAGGAGCATCCATCCACCATCTCAACTGGTCTCCTACCTGGACTAATTCCTCCTTTACTCCCATCAGCACACTGGTCACGTGGCTGCAGCCTTCCAGAATTCATGGGTTATGTATGAATGACTGGCTGAACATTACCTGGGACACATACGAATTTTGGTTTAGTTTATGAGAACAGCCTGATGATTCAGTACAAAATAACAAGATTACATATTTCAATATTTGTCTGAAAGTGTGTTTGAAAGTCGATGAGTGTTTTGCAGAATGTCCTCCGATATGGGAGGAAACATTCGCTGATGAAACTCATAATGAAAACATTCCCAGATGTAAAATCAATGAGCTGTGTCACGTCCATTTCACACAGCTTATCTTCATCGCAGGTAATAAGTATGAGGTATGTAACATGTTTCAGTTCCATCATCTGCTGCTTCCTCAGCCTGTCAGCGCTTGGACCAGCTCACTGACGCTTCAGGCGGCAGTTTTATCCAGCTACTGTTTTTAGTTTTGTATCATGATGGAGTAAAACAGCTTCTGAACTGTGGAGCCGGTTTAGGGCCAAAAAGTCTGAAAGGAAAAAGACAAACAGAAAAAAATGAAAATGGTGAAAGACGAAAACCAAAGTTGTGAGCCAGACTAACTGCAGGTCACCAACAGGACGCCAGCCTGCTGCTCATGGTGTCAGTTTTTCTTTCAGACTTTTTACACACAGCGGCCACTTTATTAGGTACACCTACACAATCCAATGCAATCCAGTAAAACAGTTCTGCCATATCATCTGTCTTTACAACGTTTATAATGTTCAGTTTTGTTTTGTTGACTTTGTCGTAATCCAAGCGACGGCCCTCAAAAAATGAAGCCAATGCTAAAGCGCCAAAAACTGCAAATGTAACGTATCTGTGTAAGTGTGTGGATGCTCTGTGTTAACATAGCAATACTTATGTGTTTTAAAGGAAATCGTTTCAGTAGGGCTGCGATATGGACAAAAATTCATATCTCTGTATTTTCTGTGAATGAGCTCCATGTTCAGCTGCAGGTCAGAGCCACATTTGAGATGCCAATATCACTTTTATAAAAACAGACTGTGATCATAATAAAATGCAAAGACAGAGATTTTTCCCTGTTAGAAAACAAACAGCTGCACAACATGTCAGTGAAATATGATCTCAAACAAACAGCAGGGCTGCACGTTCACTCTGTGCACACAGCACTGGAGCTACAGAGGTTTAAAGGTTTGCAGCTTCAGGACACTGACCTGGAACATGACTGTAAAAGTGTCAGGTAGGTTTGAAACAGTTAAAAATATTTGTGGGCGGAGTTAAAAAAGTCTGTCGGCCTTTCAAATGAATCTAGTGCTGGAAAACAACTTCCATATTTGAATCTTATTTCTGCACAGAGCATCAACAGAGAGGCCGAGGGAGGGACGGAGACAGAGACACTCTGTCCTCCTTAAATACGTCTTGTAAATGAAACGTCTGCATTTTTAAATCCCATCTGTCTCCTGCGTCCAGGCGCCGTCTCAGTGTCACACAGTAGATTACAACTACCAAGAAGAACAGCGATGATCCACCTCACACACAAACTAGCAGCGCATCACTGTACTGCACGTGTGCTGCTGCGCTCATTTCATTCATGTCACAGACTGATGTAGCGCAGCACGTGCAGCACACAGACCGATGTCACACTGTAGACTAATGACCAGACAGATTAAACAGAGGAGCAGCTCTGTGTCTCTGGAGTGTTGATGGAGAACGAGTGAGTGAGTGAGTGAGTGAGTGAGGGAGCGGACCTGTGTGAGAGAGGAGAGATGAACATGGTGTCATCATGTGATGCAACTTGACCCTATATCGATATAAATGTTTTCTAAATTTATATCTTGCCTGAAAATAAATCAATATATCGCACATAGTGGTTACATTAAGGTGAACCTGTCACTGTTTAAGTTAATTGTAGCGTTTTGGTCGTCTATAAAAGTCTAATTTAGCGTTTGGTTGAACTCAAAGATCCTCCTGGGAGTCGGATGTTCAGGTTTTCTGGTAAAGTACATTTTGTTTTAATGGCTCTAAGCCTGTGTTTTGTTTTGTTTTTTGGCATTTTTTTTTCTTTTGCTGGTGGAAATTCCTCCACTGCCCCCATTTTGTGTTCATACCTGTAACACAGAACAGCAAGGCGGCATGACAGAGTGACATTCCCGCCTTAAACGTGCAGTGTAAAAGAGGCTGAATTCACTTTGTCACATTCAGCGCAGATCTCCTCGCAGTTCAGTGGTTGTCGGTTCGGTGCATGTGCCGCTCACACACAGCTCCGCTCTGTAAACAGGAAACAAACAAAGCGGCTAGAGCGGAGTCCGACGTCACTCTGCTGGCTGCGCTCCTTCTTCTTCTGAAACATAAATAACATCAGAGATATCAGCAGAGCTTCTGAAGGAGGGCTAACACGACTGGTGCATTTTTTGGGGTGCAGAGTTCAAAAATCAACAGTCTTTCTCCAGAATCACAGACTCGTCCTTTAGCTCCTCTAAAACACTGTCAACACAAACTGAACATTATAAGCTTCATAACTTCATGGCAGAACATTGTACTGTGGTAGACTGTACAGGTTGTACCTAATAAAGAGGACACTGTGTTAAACTCTGAGCCATCTGAACTCTTCTGCAGCAGCGTTTGATGTTTTCTTTGTTTTCAGTTGCACTTATGCGCCCCCTGCTGGTGAGCAGTGCAGCTGCAGTGACTTCAGTCAGAGACATTTGGATGTTTCATGGATGTATCATAAGAACTGGACACAGAGTCAAAGATGGCGCCCTCTTACTTTATATGTCAGTTTCAGCTGCTTATACGATCACATTTACAGTTTTGCCGACATTTTTTTTTCTATTTTTCAGCAGTAAAGATAATTTAGCAAAATAGAATAAATAATAATAACAATGATAATAATGATAATTAAAGGCACCCTCAATGAAAATTGCTCGCTGAGCGCACAAACACCTTTTCCTAACTGTACATGATGTGAATGAGCAAACATCAGATTGTTTCAGTGTTTATGCCTCCGCACCAGAGGTAGCTGAGGCATTATGTTTTCGGGTTGTCAATCCGTCCGTCCCATTCTTATGAACATCATATCTCAAACGCCACAAGGGAATTTCCTCAAATTTGGCACAAACGTCCACCTGGACTGAAGAAATAACTGATTAGAATTTGGTGGTTGAAGGTCAAAGGTCAGTGTGACCTCACAAAAAATGTTTTTGGCCATAACTCCAGAATTCATAACTAATTATGGCAAAATCTCATGCAAATGTCTAACAGGATCAAATAATGAAGGTCAAAGGTCAAAGGTCAGCTTGACTGTGACATCATCATGTTTTAACGTCATATCTCAGGAACAGAAGGGGAGACATTTGGTCAGATACTGAATTGGTGACTCTAATCTTGAAACTGTGCTGATTGTATAGATCTTCTGTGTGTGAAGTATCCATGTTTCCACTAGTCTCGCCACCAGACAATCAGAGATCTCCACCTTCTGATAGTCTGGGGACACTCCTTTCTAAAGTGTGTTTAACACACCGGCGAAAACGTCCGGCAACAAAGCAACGCCTCTTGCATTTTTTAAAAGGAAAGGAAACAAACACACAGAGAGCTTGAAAATGGATTCAGAGAGATTAAACTCTGTTTTATCAAACGTGTGCTCAGTCCACAAGATTGTGGAAATGAAGGACTTACAGCGACTTGAGCCATTTTGTACCGCTACACGTGTTTCTAGTCGGACTATGTTCACAAGCACAAGAGTTCAGCGAGCCACCGAAGGACCG